>NC_090736.1:2203775-2206275 GCF_036898095.1 Palaemon carinicauda | reverse complement strand
GCAAGGGGCTTTGTAACCTGTTTAAATGATACTTAGAGAAGCCTTGAAAGGTAGCCTTTGTTAGTGAAACCCCCTTCAAGGTGAAAAGGTCCAGGGTGAATCTATACACACACAGAGACAGACACTCCCCCCTCACACACACATACAAACACACACATATATATAAATATATATATATAAATATATTTATAAATATATATATATAGTGTATATATACACAAACATATATATACTAGTGTGTGTATATATATATATATATATATATATATATATATATATATATATATATATATATATATACATATATATATATATATATACACATATATATATATATATTATATATATATATACGAGTGTATGTAGGCCTATGCATATATATGTATATATATGGCTAACGACAGAACCCAATACTCGGACACGAGTGGGCACCGACGACGATGTAATATATATATATATATATATATATATATATATATATATATATATATATATATATATATATATATATATATATATATATATAAATATATGTTTACATATACTGTATATAGAGAGATATATATATACACACACACACACACACACATATATATATATATA
Organism: Palaemon carinicauda; assembly: GCF_036898095.1. Lineage (NCBI taxonomy): Eukaryota > Metazoa > Arthropoda > Malacostraca > Decapoda > Palaemonidae > Palaemon > Palaemon carinicauda. Next base: position 2,205,672 of record NC_090736.1, on the reverse strand, counting down.
TATATATATATATATATATATATATATATATATATATATACATACATTAATATATATGTAATTATTATGAACTTGAGTATGTTCATCAACTGTAATGTTAACACTGTAAGGTCATATACAAAATTAGCACCAACGGTATAATCATATTTATAACTAAAGCTAAATGCAGTTAACCTCAGCTCGTGAATAACCCCTTTTCCCTAAATAAGTGAAAAATGTGTGTCCTTTTTCTCTAATGGCAAACAGCCAGCGAGAGATATTCATTCTATGTTCTTCTACTCTTCATTTTTTTTTTTTTGCTTCTAATGGCGCTGAATGCAATTATGGGTTCGCTGTGCAAAAGTTATTCAGATGAATTACGGAGCCAACGCTTTTAACTAACTGCGAGCGCTTGCATTAACTCTGCTTTTAACTGCAAGCGCTTGTGCCTTCCATTAACTCTGCTTCGATGAATGAGCTGCAATACCCAAGTCAGAGTTTTAGCATTTTAATTTCCATATTTCAGACCTCCTTTAAAAGTCAAGTCGTATATTGAATATGTCAATTTATTCCTTAAATTCTAATGGACTAAGCTGGTAGCCAATCATTTTGAATTAATTTTCGAAGGAAGTTACTCAGAAAATGTTTCCGTGTAAAATAAGGGAATATTAAAAGTACCTGAATAAAAAACCTCGTTTATCAATAGCATGATTACTCCGCCCTGAAATCATTGCCAAAATTTTTAACCAAATGAATCATGTCAGGGGTCATGAGTTGACCCATTCAGACACCACATTAAAATAGACTCGTAGGAAATAATCAATTCGCCTATAGAAATTAAACTTCACTGCTTATTATACTCTGATTAAAGGCTTAAAGGCCACTCATGAATGGCAGGGGCAAGGGAGTGTGACTTAGCCCTATCTACCAGGACAATGTCCTAGAGATTGACCATATACACATATGATCAGCGCCCATCCACCCTCTCCACCAAAGCTAGGACAAAAGAGGGCCAGGGCAATGGCTGCTGATGACTCAGCTGATATACCTAGAGGCTCCCCCAAAACCCCCCTCCCTAGCTCACAAGGATGGTGAGGTTGCAGCGACCAAAGAAACTAACGAGTTTGAGCAGGACTCGAAATCCAGTCTGACGTTCACTAGTCAGGAACGTTAGCACATCGGCCACCACACAAACGAAGATATAAACAAGTGAGAGAGAGAGAGAGAGAGAGAGAGGAGAGAGAGAGAGAGAGAGAGAGAGAGGAGAGAGAGAAGAGAGAGAGAGAGACCAACACATTCCGACATGTTTAACGTCACTTTTTTCGTCCTCTAAGGAAACTAATTTGTAAATATCAATTAGAATTCAGTGACCTAATTAATCAGAGGAGGCAATTAAGAGAGTTTTTAAAAAGCTGGATATCCAATTAGCCAGACTTGGCGCAGAGGGCGACTCCTGGCATCTGGGTCTTATCCAACTAAACATTCCGGGCGTTCTTGTCCTACGAGCTCCTACACCATGTTTTGGTTTTTCGCAGATCAGTGATTCGGGGACAAAGGAGGTCTGATATCTCAGAGAGAGAGAGAGAGAGGAGAGAGAGAAGAGAGAGAGAGAGAGAGAGAGAGAGAGAGAGAGAGAGAGAGAGAGAGAGAGAGGGGGGGGGGGGATGACCAATTCATTGAAGCAGTAAGCCAAAGGCGTCAAAAGTTTTCACAACTGTATCACATCACCCTCACACAATTCCGTAATATTTTTACTGTACGTCTTGAGACTTTCAAAAGGCTAATTTATATTTTCAAGTGACGTCTTGAGACTTTTAAAAAGAGCAAATTTATATTTTCAAGTGACGTCTTGAGACTTTTAAAAGGCAAATTTATATTTTCAAGTGACGTCTTGAGACTTTTAAAAGGCAAATCTATA
>NC_090736.1:2189022-2201522 GCF_036898095.1 Palaemon carinicauda | reverse complement strand
TGATGACTCAACAGATAGACCTATAGGCTCCCCCAAACGCGCCATCCTTAGCTCAAAAGGATGGTGAGGTTGCAGCGACCAAAGAAACTAACGAGTTTGAGCGGGACTCAAAATCCAGTCTGGCGTTCACTAGTCAGGAACGTTAGCACATCGGCCACCACAAAACGAAGATAAAACAAGTGAGAGAGAGAGAGAGAGAGAGAGAGAGAGAGAGAGAGAGAGAGAGAGAGAGAGAGAGAGAGAGAGAGAGAGACCAACACATTGCGGCACGGATAACGTCACTTTTATCATCGTCTTGGTAAACTAATCTGTAAAATCAATTAGAATTCAGTGACCTAATTAATCAGAGGAGGCAATTAAGAGAGTTTTAAAAGCTGGATATCCAATTAGCCAGACTTGGCGCAGAGGGCGACTCCTGGCATCTGGGTCTTATCCAACTAAACATTCCGGGAGTTCTTGTCCTACGAGTCCTACAACATGTTTTGGTTTTCGCAGATCAGTGGATTCGGGGAACGAAGGGGGTTGATATCTCAGTGAGAGAGAGAGAGAGAGAGAGAGAGAGAGAGAGAGAGAGAGAGAGAGAGAGAGAGATAGTTTAAAGTCTTGTTTTGCTTTGATTCAATTCCGTGTTTATGTATTGGTGTGAAATGTATCCGTGAGCATCAGTATGCGTATGTGAGGAGAGAGAGAGAGAGAGAGAGAGAGAGAGAGAGAGAGAGAGAGAGAGAGAGAGAGAGAGCGGTCGTGTACCAACACATTGCGACATGGTTAACGTCACTTTTTTCGTCCTCTAAGGAAACTAATCTGTAAAATCAATTAGAATTCAGTGACCTAATTAATCAGAAGAGGCAATTAAGAGAGTTTTAAAAGCTGGATATCCAATTAGTCAGACTGGGCGGAGAGGGCGACTCCTGGCATTTGGGTCTTATCCCACTAAACATTCTGGGCATTCTTGTCCTAGGAGTCCTACGAGTCCTACACCATGTTTTGGTTTTCGCAGATCAGTGGATTCGGGGAACGAAGGAGCTCTGATATCTCAAAAGAGAGAGAGAGAGAGAGAGAGAGAGAGAGAGAGAGAGAGAGAGAGAGAGAGAGAGAGAGAGAGAGAGAGAGAGAGAGAGAGGTATTACCAATTCATTGAAACAGTAAGCCAAAGGCGTCAAAAGTTTTCACAACTGTATCACATCACCCTCACATAATTCTGTAATATTTTTACTGTTACTTCTTCAGACTTTTAAAAGGCAAATCTATATTTTCAAGTGACGTATTGAGACTTTTAAAAAGGCAAATTTATATCTTTATAATTTCGTAATAATTACTTTAAAAAAAAAAACAAAAAAACCCTGTGTTTTTCAAATGTTCACCATTGTGATTTTACAGATGCATCCTACCATCTGCACAGATCGATCCCAGCCTGAGACCGTGAATTTATGCTGTTTACTGAGGGGGGGGGGGGCACTGCTATGATTAGGCACCAAAGAGGAGAATTGGGAATACCCTGCTGACGTTCTGGTGAGCATCTATTCTGATGAAACTGGATCTGAAACCAGCAACCTTAACCTATCACAGCACCGCCCTCCTGGTTCGATTTCTTTATCACATCGCACGATTCATACCTCGTCCCAAAATGCTTCTTGTTGAGGATCTTGTAAAAGAATTTTACTTTTCCTTAATATCATATGAAGTAACTAAATTCATTGCTATTTACTTGATAAAAAGAAATCCACATTAACTAAGATACAATATTATTTTTTTTTCTATCTTTTATTGTAAAATACACACCTACAATCTTACAATTTATAATATATATACATCACAGTATATTTGCATAAATAATGTTTTATTTTGCATATATTGTATTTAAAATTGAAATTTTTACTATTTATCTAAATATGTTTTTAAATAAAAAATATATCTAGTCGTGGATACATTTTTAATAGAAGTTTTAAGTCCTATTTTATTCGAAGTGAGACTCATGTCAAATGACGTCAACATTAGAGAAGCTTTCATATTGAATGATTCTCAATTTCTTTTTAATTTCTATTTAATTTCTATTCAAACGGCCTTTCCCACCTCTCTAGAATATAAAGAACTGCAAACTTTAGGCTTTCCTACTCTTCACCAAGCTGTCGATGCAAACATTATTTGTTGTTGTTGTTACTTGCTAAGCTACAACCCTAGTTGGAAAAGCAGGATGGGGCTTCAACAGAGTAAATAGAAGGTAATACAAGATATCTGTGCATTGCTTTGAGTGATGCAGCTAATAATGTTATATTGTTAAATGTCTTCCACTTTGATGTTTTTGCATCTTTTCTGCCTCCTTGATTGTTTCTATGACGTCACACAATGTATTACGTTCCTGATATTTATGTGACTGAGCGATTACATAACAAGAACTTATTTATAATAATAAGAATAAATACTATCGCTATTCCTAAAATCGTAACAATTTCAAGCTTTTAAAACGTCTATGATAATCCTTCCTTCCAGAGATTATGCCTAACTCTTAAAATATTTTATATTAATGGCTCATTACATCTTTTCTAGTTTATTTTTCCTTATTTTACTTTACTCAATGGGCTATATTTCCTTGTTGAAACCCTTGGGCTTTTAGCATCCTCCTTTTCCAACTAGGGTTGAAGCTTAGTGTGGGTATGTATAAATATATAGCCTACATATATATATATATATATATATATATATATATATATATATATATATATATATATATATGTGTGTGTGTGTGTGTGTGTGTGTGTGTGTGTGTGTGTGTGTATCTGTACAAATACACACACATATATATGTATATATATATATATATATATATATATATATATGTGTGTGTGTGTGTGTGTGTGTGTGTGTGTATACATACATACATATGTGTGTATATATATATATATATATATATATATATATATATATACACACATACACACACATATATATATGTGTATGTATATATATATATATATATATCTATATATATATATATATATATATATATATATATATATATATATATATATATATGTATATATTTATATATACACACACGTTTGTGTAAAATTTAGACGAAAGAGACATTTACGAGTCCTCTTTGCACCCCACCCCCACAAGAAAAAAAAACATAGAAAAAACTGATCTCTCTCTGTTGACAACAAAAACATTTATCCGTATGATTTTTTAAAAGGACATTCCCCATTGTTTTATATCCAGTTGGCATGTTTACCCTGTACTACAATTGAGCTGGGACCTGTACCAACCGTGTTTTTTCTGACAGCATTGTCAGAGGGGATGGCCTGGTGTACCCAGGACACCTCTGTGGGTCCTGGGTGTCCCTATGCATAAATTGCTCACTTCGATATGCCGTTGGTCGTTCATGTTTCCCAGCCATTTACTATTCAGGGAGGAGAGTCCTTTAAATAGCTTTAGAATCCAATAATAGTGTATATTAATATGGTTTCATAGTCTGAGTATTGTGGATTATCGAAATATAAATATCAAAAGCTAGGGACGTAGGATTAGAGTCCTCTAAATAGTTTTAAAGTCATGATAGCATATATCAATATCGAATCATAAATATCGAAAGATAGGGACAGGAAAAGAGTCCTATAAATTCCTTTAGAATCTAATAATAAAGTATATTAATAAGATTCCATAGTTTGAGCATTATTGATTATCGAAATATAAATATCGAAGGATAGGGACAGGAAAAGAGTCCTATAAATTCCTTTATAATCTAATGATTGATTATATATCAATGAGATTCCATAGTTTCAGCATTGTGGATTTTCGAAATATAATAAATATCGAAGGTCATAATAAATATTTCGATTAAAATAAGTTTTCAAATAATGATTCTGATTGCGACTAACTGATAAGAATTACCACTGAGCAAAGAAATTATAAATGAATGAAATAGTTCATAAAAATGAAATACATAGATAGATAAACTTACAAATAATAATCAATATATAGACAGAGTGAATAAATAAGTAGGCAAACATAACAACAATAAACATAAGGTAAATAAATAAATAAACAACTCTGAAGTCACTGTGACAACGATGTCCAAATTAATGGCTGATTACGTGAATTGGATATTTTGCTTGACCGTGATCTTGACCTTTGACCTTAACATTCCAAAATTTATTAATTTCAGGCTTCTAACAGAACAAGTAATCCATGAAAGTTTCCTTACTCTACTATTAAAACTGTGGCTAGGAAGCTGTTCATAAACAAAAACACACAAACATGGGTAAAACATAACCTCCTTCAAACTTCGTTGGTGAAGGTAATAACCTACCAGGTATAAATGCACTAAAAAAACCTTTGGATAAATGACTTGAGAATTCAGGATGGATCACATTTAATCGTAAAGTTGTGTCCTTAGATATGGATTTTTAAACGAAATATCTGTATGGAAACCTATATTCATTTAAAGGTTTAAAGGCCACTCATGAATGGCAGAGACAAGGGACAGTGACATTGCCCTATCGAGCAGGGCAATGTTCTAGAGACTGACCATATATATGTGTGTATATATATATATATATATATATATATATATATATATATATATATATATATATATATATATATACATTTATATATATATTTGTGTGTATATATTGCCCTATCGAGCAGGACGATGTTCTAGAGATTGACCATAATATATATAGATATATATATATATATATATATATATATATATATATATATATATATATATATAAATATATATATATATATATATATATATATATATATATAAATATATATATATATATATATATATATATATATATATATATATATATATATATATATATGATCAGTGACCAAACCCCTCTCCATCCAAGCTAGGACCAAGGATGGCCAGGCAATTGCTGCTGATGACTCAGCAGATAATCCTATAGCCTCCCCTAAACACCCCATGCTCAGCTCACAAGGATGGTGAGGTTGCAGCGACCAAAGAAACTAATGAATTTGAGTGGGACTCGAACCTCAGTCTGGCGATCATCAGTCAGGGACGTTACCACATCGGCCACCGCACCCTGTGGTGTGCTATTCAACCTTTTTCATCTAGCTGAGTAATTTTCTTCGATTTTAGTTACATTTCTGATATATTCATCTTATATCATTGGTTCCCAACCTGGGGGTAAATTACCCCCTGGGGGTAATTTAGCAATTTTTCGATGGTAATGGAGGGGTGACAAAAAAAAATGTTAAGAATTCTGAAAATCAAGTAAGCATTGGTATTAGGATTAATGTTAACTTAGTCTTAGTATTTTAAGTTGTAAAGTAAACCTATTATAAGTAAGTAACAAAGCTAAACCAAATAACAATAAATATCAAAAACTAATATACAGTATTAGAAAAGAAAAAATATATAGCTAAATGTGTGGTAACCGAAAAGTAATTTCACAAGTATGCTTCAGGACACGTCACTCAGTAACCCCGATGACTCATCGACGAGTCCAGTACGCGTCACTCACTGCCCGAGTCTGCCTCTACTTAACACTGCCAGTTCCTCTGTGAGCATCAGCCGAGGTGGACATGAGCTGGTATGTATATGTACTGCCCTGTGCAGTTTATACTTAGTATTTACCCACTGTTACTGTGAGTTTGTGGCTTGCTCGACTTTGTTACTTGGCTGACATATTTGCGGAGCTGAACAGTGGTAATCTGCAACTCCAGGGCCGAAACACGACTGTCATTGATGCCCGTCACACTGTGGCTGCATTTCTGGTGAAACTGAGACTCTGGATTCGGCGCTTGGAGAAAGGAGTGATCGCCCAGTTCCCACCCTAGACCAGTTTATTGAGGAGAATAGTCATGATACTGGATCTCTTCTACAGACCATCAACAAAGAGATGAGCGACCATTTGAAGGGGGCTTGAAACAAGCATGCATCACTACTTTCCAGAGAGTGACCAAGAAACAGCCAGTCTTCAGTGGATCATTCATCCCTTCTCTGTACCTAATGAGGCCATTCATGATGATGAATTCCCTGCAAAGGAGGAATGGATCACAATGCGAGCCAATGAAGCCTTGAAAATCGAATTCCAAAACCAAAATGCAGATTCCTTTTGGATTTCACGACTAGCCGACTCGCCAACTCTGTCCAAGAGTGCCTTGAAGTTTTTGGTATCATTCTCAACACCGTATCTGCGCGAGAGGGGGTTCTTAACTGTGCTGGGGATGAAAACAAAAAAGAGGACTCGCTTGAATGATGCAAACGATGCCAGGCTGGCACTTTCAACCACGAAACCAAGAATTCCTCAACTAGCTTCAAATATGCAACTCCAACCATCTCACTGATGCTCTTGACATCTTTGGTAAGTCATTAGAGATGCAAAATGTACTAATACAATAAATAAAAGAAATTATCTCTAGTGTTTTAGTTTAGCCATATATATATAAATGTTGACAACATTTTGTGGAAGGAGTAACATGCTTAATGTGGCATGCTAAATTGGGTAACAAGCTGAAAAAGGTTGGGAACCACTGTTTTATATGAATAACTGTCACTGCCCATGAGAATTATGCTATATGTATATTTTATCACTCAAAACGAAAATTTATAGATTTTATTAATCAATCAGATATTTATATTACAAATAAATTGGTTATTCACTATAATTCTTCAAGACCTTGTGCATAAGTATTTCAGAAAATACACTACTAAGTCAAACATCTTGTAATTGTTATGCGATGAATCCCTTCATTCTTCAAGTCGCCACTAAGTTGATTCCTCATTTAGACATTGAACCCTAATAAACTAATGGGGCACTCAGAAAGCGCAGACCTCCATCGCACCAGCTTATTTCGTAACCTTTTGCTCGACCGTGACCTTGACCTTTGACCTTAACCTTCCAAATATAATCCTTTCCACCTTTTTACATATCAGTTAATCCCTGCTGCAAGTTCCATTACTCTACGCAAAAATTGTGGTCAGGAAGTTGTTCACAAATAACACTAAGAGACAAAAAAACGAATAACATAGATGAAAGAGCAAACTAATGTAGAGGCTATTCTAACAACGTGCAAGAAGGAGAAATGGACGTGGGTAAAACAAGAGGAGAATGACAGGTAATAGACTGACCTTAGGAATAACAGAATGGGCCAATAGACAATGCAAATGAAGCTGCTTTTGTGTCTGTGTTTGCGTTTGTCTCTGTGTTGATTACAGAGTGAAACTCCATCATTTTTGAGAGAGAGAGAGAGAGAGAGAGAGAGAGAGAGAGAGAGAGAGAGAGAGAAAGAGAGAGAGAGAGAGAGAGAGATGTTTCAATCTCTTTATTCCAGTTCAGAGAGAGAGAGAGAGAGAGAGAGAGAGAAAGGAAATATTGGGTTCGTATTCCTTATTTCCTTTAGAGAAACTAATTTGTTGCTTCAATTGAAATGTGGCAGACAAATTAATCCTGAAAGGTTTTTATCAGACATAAAAAGGCACAAAGCCAATCATTCTAGCCTTGATGAGATAGAGATTCTTGGAATTAAACTCGTATCGCATTAACTCTACAAGTACTGAGATTTAGTCGAGTACATTATTTTGCAAAGGGTTGGCATTGAAGTCTTATCTCCTTTAACACGTCCGGATTTTGAGGGGTTTTGAACTGAGAGAGAGAGAGAGAGAGAGAGAGAGAGAGATGAGAGAGAGAGAGAGAGAGAGAGGGGGGGGGGGGACTAGACGAATACAGATTGAGAGTTTGAAATGAATCACGAATGTATTGCATCATTTACATGTCAATTTCTAAGAGGACAAGATCCTCCGCAGCTTTTGCTGGTGATAAAGTTTTTTTTTTTTATTGGTTTTAAGTGGTGCAATAGAGAGAGAGAGAGAGAGAGAGAGAGAGAGAGAGAGAGAGAGACGTAAACCTAGCAACAGATAATTCCATGTGACTGTAAGTGTGTAAGGAAGAATTATCTCTCAACTATACAATAACACTACAGAATTTTCTTCAAATAAATAAGGTTTACTTTCATCTAATACCTGATAATTGGGTCATATAATCGTTCTTGGAGAGTCACCTAGTAACTAGTTATCTGGAATAAACACCTAAAATAACGATGGACGATAGCTAGATTTTATTGATGTATGACCCGTCCTTCGAGCATTGCAAACGATATGTAAACAACACAAAACAATGCATGAAATGGAGGTGAAGTCTAACGCACAAAGCTTTTTCTTTTCATCTTCGAGTATCGAATGATATTTTGACCTTAAGAGATTCATTGAGGAATCACAAGAAGATACTTAATACCCATCATCGTTATCATCTTCATCATCATTATTACTATTACTTACTAAGCTACTCCTTTTAGTTGGAAAAAGCAGAATTCTATAAGCCCGAGGGATCCAACAAGAAAAATAGCCCAGTGAGAAAAGGCAATAAGGAAACTGCAAGATAAGTAGTTAACAATTAATACAAAATATTTTAAGAACAGTAACAACGTTAAAATAATTACTTCATATATAAACTAAAAAACTTTTAAAAAACAAGAGAAAGATGAATAAGATAGAATAGTGTGCTCGAGTGTACCTTCAACCAAAAGAACTCTACCCCAAGACCGTGAAAGACCATGGTACAGAGGCTATGGCACTATCCAAGACAGAGAACAATGGTTTGATTTTGGAGTATCCTTCTCCTAGAGGAGATGCTTACCATAGCTAAAGTGTCTCTTCTACTGTTACCAAGAGGGAACTAGCCACTGAACAATTACATTGTGGTTGTTAACGTAGGAACGTTATGTAAAAAACTACAATGGAATTTTCGGCACATTTAATATATGCTAGAAAAACATTATTCCTCTACCCGATATTATGAAACCTTTCAGTCTTCACCAAATGACTTGAATGCCCTGCTTAGCAAGTCAATTTCCTTTTATGTCCATACCTTTCGTCGGCGACAATTTAGTTGCCTCCAAAAGATTTTTTAACCGTCCCAAAATTCTTGTTTACATTTTTTTTTTTATTATTTTTTTTATTAAACTTAAAGTCCTCTTGCTTGAGGGTACACTCGGCACTCTGTTCTATATCATTTCTCTTCCTCTTGTTTTTTTTTTTTTGAACTTTTTAAAGTTTATAGAGTATAGGGAAATCTGATTTAATGTTGTTACTATTCTTAAAAAAACTTATCTTGTTTATTTATTACTTATCTTGTAGTTTGTTTATTTGCTTGTTTTCTTTCCTCGCCTGGGCTTACATCATTTTGCTTTTCCAACTAGGGTTATAGATTAGCTTGTAATAATAATAATAATAATAATAATAATAATAATAGTAATAATAATAATAATGATAATAATAATAATAATAATAATAATAATAATAATAATAATAATAATAATAATAATAGGCTTCAAAATATATCTCATGCAAGAATAATTCAATCAATTAATGCTATACATAGTTTTATACCATTAAAAAAAATTGGAAAAATAATCATTAAAAATCAGATATTCTTTTAAAACCCCAGCATAATCATAAGAACGAAAATACATACATACACACACACAAAAACACAAGCATACTCACATAAATAATTTTCTATTAGGTCTATACATTTGTGCCCTCCGCTGTCTTCACCTTGACTTATTCTTTAAAAAAAAAAAAAAAATCCCGAAATCTATTGATTTTAGAAAAGGTTTCCTATTTCCTTTTCACTTGAGGAAATCAGGCCCTATTCTTCTCCCTCTCCCTGCAGGGATGAAAGGAAGGTCGCGAAGATATTTTCGTTGATTATTGAATCTGAGGCTGAAACGGAGGTTGATGGAGGAACGGGTCACGCCACATGACGTGATGACCATCGCTGGAAAATTCCAGATTAAATGACTGATTCCAGGAATTTCTCTTTTCTTTTCTTTTTCCGGTTGGAATTAGGCTAGCTGTTTATTAAAATCCCCCCCCTGTCTCTCTCTCTCTCTCTCTCTCTCTCTCTCTCTCTCTCTCTCTATATATATATATATATTTGTGTGAATATATACATACATAACATATATATATAATATATATATGTGTGTGTGTGTGTGTGTGTGTGTATGTTTGTGTGTTTATATACATACATATACATACATATATATGTGTGTATATAATATATATATATATATATACGTATATATATATATATGCGTAAAATCCCAGAGAAACGTAATACTCGGATACAAAATAACCATAAGAAAAATTAAAATAGGAAATACGAGATTAACCCCTAACTAGTTTCCTGATACTTTTACAGTCCTCTTAAAAAGTATCACGAAATTGGTTAGGACTTTATCCTATAATTCGTTTTTTTAATTTCCCAGTGGTTATTTTGCATATATATATATATATATATATACACATAGATGTGTATATATATATATATATATACATATATATATATATATATACATATATATATATATATATATATACATATATATATATATATATATATATGTGTGTGTGTGTGTGTGTGTGTCTAAACAGGTGTTTGGGAGTTAACGGAAACTTTGGTTTCTCATTCAGATATATCGTTACTTACAACAATAAACTTTTCCTTTCAAAAAGCAATATATATCATCATACCTATCAGAAGTGTGTCCAACCCGTTACAAGTACTGCACCGTATTAAAGACTTCGTTTCAAATGACACTTTTCAACAGAGGGACGTTCCCCTTTCATTACGCAAGATCAAACTGGCTGAACATTGGTGTCATTGCTAGTTATCACTAGACCGATGACTAGTGATGACTAAAAGTTTTAATGGTCGAAAATTTCCCTACAATGCCCAGGTAAGTAATTTTGTAAGTAATAATGTCTGATATTCCAAGAATTTCCCATTGGTGTTATTTCTAGTCATTACTAGACCGATGACTAGTGATGACTAAAGCAGTTTTAATGGTCGAAATTTTCCTACAATGCCCATAAAAGTAATTTTATAAGTAAGTAAGAATGTTTCATATTACAAGAATCTCCCGTTGGTGTCATTACTAGTCATCACTAGACCGATGACTAGTGATGACTAGCGAAGACTAAAACCGTTTTAATGGTCGAAAATTTCCCTACAATGCCCATATAAGTAATTTTATAAGTAAGTAAGAATGACTCAAATTGCAAGAATTTGCCATTGGTGTCATTACTAGTTATCACTAGACCGATGACTAGTGATGGCTAAAACAGTTTTAATGGTCGAAGGTCTCCCTACATTACCAAGTAAGTAATTTGGTAAATAGGAATGTGTCATATTGCAAAAATTTGCTATTGACGTTATAACTAGTCATCACTAGACCGATGACTAGTGATGACTAAAACAGTTTTAATGGTCGAAGGTCTCCCTACATTACCAAGTAAGTAATTTGGTAAATAGGAATGTGTCATATTGCAAGAATTTGCTATTGACGTTATAACTAGTCATCACTAGACCGATGACTAGTGATGACTAAAACAGTTTTAATGGTCGAAGGTCTCCCTACATTACCAGGTAAGTAATTTGGTAAATAGGAATGTGTCATATTGCAAGAATTTGCTATTGACGTTATAACTAGTCATCACTAGACCGATGACTAGTGATGACTAAAACAGTTTTAATGGTCGAAGGTCTCCCTACATTACCAAGTAAGTAATTTGGTAAATAGGAATGTGTCATATTGCAAGAATTTGCTATTGACGTTATAACTTGTCATCACTAGACCGATGACTAGTGATGACTAAAACAGTTTTAATGGTCAAAATTTTCCCTATAATGCCCAGGTAAGTAATTTTTGTAAATAATATTGTCTAATATTGCAAGAATTTCCCATTTTTGTCAATACTAGTTATCACTAGACCGATGACTAGTGATAACTAGCGAAGATTAAAACAGATTTAATGGTCGAAATTTTCCCTAAAATGCCCAGTTACGCAATCTCGTAAGTAATAATGTCTCTTCCATTTTTGTCAATACTAGTCATCACTAGACTGATGACTAGTGATGACTAGTGAATACTAAAACCGTTTAAATAGTCGAAATTTTCCCTGTAATGCCCAGATAAGTAATTTTGTAAGTAATAATGTCTCATATTGCAAGAATTTCCCATTGGTGGCATTACTAGTCATCACTAGACCGATTACCAGTAATGACTAAAAGTTTTAGCAAAACAGTTTTGATAATACATAATGCCAAAATAACAATAATTATTAACATAAAAAAAATCAATATTAACAACTTGTGTGTGTAATGATGACTAGTTTTGTATGACTAATACAGAAAGGAACTAACTTTTCTTTAATATTGAATGGTCACAGTTGAGAGTTTTCTTAACTAGTCATCACTACACAAAATTTTAATCGGAACACTTACATTGACGACTCCAAAGCTCCACCAGTTTTCCATTCCATTGTCCTGTTCAGTTACAGGTCGACATCGTTGTTTGAGGGAGAGGGGGGAGGGGGGCAGAAGTACTATAGGATGCTTTAGGCAGTGAGGATGTCAACATCGGAGGGTGTTTTGTCTACTGATTAACTCTTTGGA
>NC_090736.1:2184022-2186522 GCF_036898095.1 Palaemon carinicauda | reverse complement strand
AAATGGCACTAATCTTTTTTCATTGGAATTAAGAGAGAGAGAGAGAGAGAGAGGAGAGAGAGAGAGAGAGAGAGTTCCACATTTAGACTTATTATGCTATAATGATATGCAAAAGTAGGTTGTGTTATTATTTTCATGTCTTACTTAATTAGATATGTCCGTTTGTTATGAATAAAAGTAAATTCAATTTCAAACCATAAAAGTGAAGTTCTTTTAAAACTCAGATAACTTTCAGAAGACCAACTTCTGAAATAAATCTGAAAACATCGGTATCATAGCACATCCTGCCCAAGAATCTTGGCTAAGGATGAACCTGCCATCCACACTTCGAACCTCGAACAAATATATATTTATTAAAGGTACCAAATGTTGGGCAGTCGGTCAACAAAAATGCCACACTGTCATAGGTACTAAACAGTCATTGCAATATGGCTGGTCTTGGCCAGTCATCAAAAACTCGTATGTCCAATACGTAGTCGACAAAGAGTAGTTGAAAGGTTTTAAAGGTCGCTCATGAATGGCAGAGGCAAGGGGACAATGACATTTCCCTAGCAAGCAGGACATTGCCCTAGAGACTGACCATATACACCATATGATCAGTGTCCAAGCCCCTCTCCATCCAAGCTGGGACCAGGGAGGGCCAGGCAATAGCTGCTGATGCCTCGGCAAATAGACCTGTAGGCTTCCCCAAACCCCCCATCCTTTGCTCACAAGGATAGTGAGGTTGTAGCGACCAAAGAAACAAACGAGTTTGAGCGGGACTCGAACCCCAGTCTGGCGTTCAGCAGTCAGGGACGTTACCACAACACTAAATATCTCCCTCTTTTGGCGTATCATGTTATACCTCCAAGGAGATATAAAATTTGTCATTTCTCTCATCTTATTACCGTCTAAGCAAACCCAATGCTACTGCCAATTATCATAAAACAAACTCCTAATCCTTGGTAAAAAAGAAAAAAAAATCATTACAGATAATACGATACTTTCTTGCTAGCAACTCGGCTGTAACATTCTTTGCCAGTAAATCTGCCTTCTCATTTTCAGACACAACTACCCGTGCCGGAACCTAGCCAAATCAAACTGCTATATCTCTCAGCCTAAAAATAAAAACCCATTCTACACTGTTAAAAACTTGAATTAAACAAAAGGTATACGCCTGGTAAAATATCTATTCCAGACTTTTTACAGTTTTTTAATGCAAATTATTAACAGTATATTGTAACACAAATATTTGTGCGGCTAAATATAGGAAGGAAAATAAGGTTACTTCTTCCTTACACTGTTAAAAACTTGTATTAAACAAACGTTCAATACTTGGCAATATTTATTCTAGGATTTTTACCGTCTGAAAAACGGATATTTGGACGTAAAGGAGTGATATTACGGCCACCAACCCGTAAAAGATAATAACTGTATTTTACTGAAATACGGCTGAGAACACTATAATTTTACGGAGAATTTCCTATTAAAATTAGGGTTTTTTTTTCACCAACGAAAAATCTTTAAAATCAAAGGGTTATTGGAGTTAAAATCTTCTAAGCTTGTAAGACACTTCCTGCATCACTAAAATTAGTAAAATCCCTCTCCCTTTTTAATGTCTTTCTTTTAATAGCGGTCATATATATATATATATATATATATATATATATATATATATATATATATATATATATATATATATATATATATATATATATATTCATTTATATATATAGATATCTATATATTTATTTACATATATATATATAATGTATATATATATATATATATATATATATATATATATATATATATATATATATATATATATATGTATATATATATACAGTATATATATATATATATATATATATATATATATATATATATATATATATATTTTAGATACAACAATACATATACATACATATATATATATACAGTATATATATATGCACACACATATATACATACATACTTATAGTTTGACAGTAAATATAGAACATACTATAGGAAGTGCACCTCTACAATTAAAAGCATTACTATATCATCCAAATCCAACACCAGCATCAGATTTTTAAGTAGATTCCCTATGTTCTGCAACATGTTTGTAAAAAGAGACCTGTCTTCTTAAGAGTACCTGACACTTGCACGCATTCGTGGCACGCACTGGCACGCATTGATGCGCGAACTCGCGTGAACGAATCGT
The DNA here is from genome assembly GCF_036898095.1 of Palaemon carinicauda. Lineage (NCBI taxonomy): Eukaryota > Metazoa > Arthropoda > Malacostraca > Decapoda > Palaemonidae > Palaemon > Palaemon carinicauda. The sequence goes on along the minus strand of NC_090736.1, from coordinate 2,184,334 downwards.
GAAAATGTCGTGAACAGTGCTGGAACTGGCGTGCCAGTGCGTGCCATGCGTGCCCAGAACTTTGAAATGTTTAAAGTTTGTGGCACGCATTGGTATGCACAAAATAGTCGTGAAATAGTCGTGAACGATGCGCGAACTGGAGTGAACAGTGCGGGAACTGGCGTGAACTGGAGTGAACGATGCGGGAAGTGGCGTGAACTTTATAATGAAGAGAAACAAAAAGGAAACGAAAAAATTAATGAAAAGGAAAGAAAAATAAACCTAATAAATTTTAATATTTGCTGTTTTAATGTGAAAAAAAAATTATATCTT
>NC_090736.1:2171440-2173522 GCF_036898095.1 Palaemon carinicauda | reverse complement strand
AGAATAGTGTGCTCGAGAATTCTATAAGCCCAAGAGCTCCAATAAGAAAAATAGCCAGTGAGGAAAGGAAATAAGGAAACTGCAAGATAAGTAATTAACAATTATCACAAAATATTTAAGAACAGTAACAACATTAAAATAAATATTTCATATACAAATTAAAAACCTTTTAAAAACAAGAAAAAGATAAATAAGATAGAATACTGTGCCTGAGTGTACCCTCAAGCAAAAGAACTCTACCCCAAGACCGTGAAAGACCATGGTACAGAGGCTATGGCACTATCCAAGACCAGAGAACAATGGTTTGATTTGGAGTATCCTTCTCTTACAGGAGGTGCTTACTGTACCTACCGTGTTTCACACATTGTACATAATTCCTTTGGTCAAAGGCTCGCCCCCCCCCCCCCCCCCCCCATTGGCCTTCTTCAGCAGAAAACTGTCCAAGGTAGAATCGGGTTATTCTACCTTCGATCGAGAATTGCTGGCGGTGCACTTGGCTGTCCGTCACTTTCGCCATTTCTTAGAAGGTACGCCCTTCGTCATTCGCACAGACCACATGCCTCTGGTGCACGCCTTCACTCGACAGTCTGACGCCTGGTCCGCCCGTCAACGCCGACATCTCTCCGCCGTGGCTGAATACAATTGCACCCCTCCAATACGTCCTGGGAAAATGAATCCCGTTGCCGATGCCCTGTCAAGAAACACGTTGGCTGCCGTTCAACTGGGATTGGATTACAATGCCCTGGCTGAAGCCCAACGACAGGATCCAGAGTATCAAGCTTGTAGGACATCCTGCACGTCCCTCCATTGGGAGGATTTTCCCCTCGAAAACTCCAACACCACCCCTCCTCTGTGACGTCAGTACTGGTAGATCGCGACCTTGGATTCCTGCTCCCATACGCCGACAGGTGTTTGATTTCATCCACGGCCTTTCACATCCCTCGTGCCGTTCTACTGCACAGCTGCTGAAGCAAAGTTTATTTGGCACGGCATTTCTAAGGATGCTAATGATTGGGTCCGTGCCTGTACTTCTTGCCAAACTTCCAAAGTACATCGACACACGGATTCAGGAGTGGGCACCTTTCCTCAACCTCAGCGTCGTTTCGCACACATTCACGTCGACGTTGTAGGCCCCCTACCCACATCACAAGGACATCGTTACCTGTTTACTGTCATCGACCGCTCCACTCGTTGGCCTGAAGCCATTCCCATGGAAACTGCAACGTCCGCCTCATGTACATCTGCCTTACTCTCTGGATGGATTTCAAGATTCGGTATCCCTGAGCATATTACTTCTGACAGGGGAACCACTTTCACCTCTCAATTATGGACGTCATTAGCGAATCTCCTGGGCATCACTCTACATCAGACAACGGCCTACAACCCCGCTGCCAATGGAATGGTTGAACTTTTTCACGCACCCTCAAAGCAGCTTTGATGTCCCGCTGCAAGGATTGCAACTGGTTTACTCAGCTTCTCTGGGTCCTCCTTGGACTAAGGACCACTCCTAAAGACGCCCCACGACGTCTCGGCAGCTGAAATGGTGTATGGCGACCCGTTGGTCGTCCCTGCCGAGTTTTTTTCCTTCTACAACCTCCTCCGACGATCTCCAGCGCTTACGTCACGTCGTGGGAAAATTTACTCCGTGCCGCCAGACTTACAAGCCCCAGGGAAGCATCACATACCAACGGACTTGCACTTTGCAACGCACGTCTTCCTGCGCAACGACACCAGCAAGCCACCGTTAACGCCCCCTTACACGGGACCTTTCCTTGTGATCCGACGCAGTCCGAAGGCATTCCTCCTAAACATTCGGGGCAAAGAAGACTGGGTCTCCATTGATCGTCTAAAACCTGCTTATCTTCTGCCAGATGACCCGCCTACAGTCGCCTCTCTAGATCAGGGCGCCCTATTTAACATGTACAGTATGTCATTTTTAGGGGGGAGCCATGTACCAACCGTGTTTCAAACAATTATACATAATTCCTTTTGTATATATTATGCTTGTATCTTCGCTCCTCCCTCACACTAAAACGAACATGAAAATTCCTGTCTGGTTTTTTCTCTGTGATATTGTCTGTC
>NC_090736.1:2158940-2166440 GCF_036898095.1 Palaemon carinicauda | reverse complement strand
TATCTGAATATATCATATCTTGAATTCATACATACATACTCGTATACAGTATATATATATATATATATATATATATATATATAGATATATATATATATATATATATATATATATATATATAATCATCATTATCACCTCCTACGCCTATTGACGCAAAGGGCATCATTTAGATTTCGCCAGTCGTCTCTATCTTGAGCTTTTAATTCAATTTTCTCCATTCATTATCACCTACTTCACGCTTCATAGTCCTCAGTCATGTAGGCCTAGGTCTTCCAACTCTTCTAGTGGCTTGTAGAGCCCAGCTAAACGTTTGGTGAACTAATCTAACTAATCTTTCTTTGGAGAGTGCGAAAAGCATGCCCAAACCATCTCCATCTATCCCTTATATATATATATATATATATATATATATATATATATATATATATATATATATATATATATATGTATATATATATATATATATATATATATATATATATATATATATATATATATATATATATATATATATATATACATATATATATGTATATATATATATATATATATATATATATATATATATATATATATATACATATATATATATATATATATATATATATATATATATATATATATATATATATATATATATATATATAATGAGCCACTAGCGATTCCAAACGAAGCAGGGGGAGGAGGAGAAGTCAGTTGATTAACGAACTAAGAAAATTGACGGGTGTTGACAGACATTGAAAGACCATAAACAGACGCGAGTGGAAGGACACGTCTGATACATTTATGCTGCAGTGGACTAGTAAAGAGTGATGATGATGATGATAATGATGATGATGATATATATATATATATATATATATATATATATATATATATTTACATACACACACACACACACACACACATATATATATATATATATATATATATATATATATATATATATATATATATATATATATATATATATGTATGTATGTATGTATACATACACACACACACACACACACAGAGAGAGAGAGAGAGAGAGAGAGAGAGAGAGAGAGAGAGAGAGGAGAGAGAGAGAGAGAGAGAGAAAAAACCTTGTATCTATTCCTGTAGTCTGTGCCCTGTGCGCTCTCATTTATTTTGTAATACATCTCGAGCCAGGACACCGAAGAAAAGACGTTGAAAATAACCTGAAATAATCTTCCAGACTTCATTTCACAAAGAATTCTCCCAGATAACACCTTTGTCATTCTTTCTCACGCCACAAATGGGACCCCTTTGAAGAGCCTCAGTACCCAACGGGTGGTTCTTCTCAGGCAAATGTCTGCAGACTCTCCAGCGCCCCGTTGTGGCTGCAGAAGTGTCCGTACATCACCTGAGACTGAGACAGTGGTTCCTGAGTGAGCGCTGGAGACTTTCTTATTAAGGACATCGTGTCCCGATTCTTTTAATAAACCCAGGAGTGGAAGGTGCCTCGTTTTAGCCCTCAATGGGCAGAGCCTTTTGTGCGTTTCCTGAACTGCTGCAGCAGGTGGTGCTTGAGTGAGTTATGGGGGAACTTTACAAAGAGTGTATCGTGTGGGGTTACCTGGATTTAGGAATGGGAAAATGGCACTAATCTTTTTTCATTGGAATTAAGAGAGAGAGAGAGAGAGAGAGAGAGAGAGAGAGAGAGAGAGAGAGAGAGAGAGAGAGAGAGAGAGAGTTAACTTATTATGCTATATTAACTCAGAAAAGTAGGCTATGTTATTATTTTTATTGTCTCACGTCATTTTATATATATATATATATATATATATATATATATATATATATATATATATATATATATATATATATATATATATATATACACATACACACACACAAACATATATATATATATATGTGTGTGTGTGTGTGTGTGTTTGTGTGTGTGTATGTGTCTGTTGTGTGTGCGTGCACATGTGTAATCCTGTCTGAAAGGATTTGATGATTTCTCTTTTACATAAAGTTTGGAGTAATGAATTTCATCTTTTTTTTTTTTTTACCTCAATATTAGCTAAAACATTTTTTTCAGACTTAGAAACTCGTCGACCACACATGAAATTTGAGCAGAGAAGAATATCTCTGTTCCAACGTAAACTCAGCCAATGAGAATTAGAAGCCAGATAATAATTCATGCAGATGAGAGACGACGTTACCTGAACATACTGGAGGGAAAAAAACGTTGGCATTGTCAGTTTCTGTCAAAACCAGTAATTCAGACAAGGCAGTTTCAGGAAAAATCTCTCACCTTCCTGACGCTTTCTCTCTCTCGCACCGTGACAGCTGGATGCCGCCGCTCTAACAAGAGCAGACAATAGCAGAAAATCTTTAATGGAGGTGAATTCACAGAGGATCTACGCTGTTATGGTTCTTATGGCAGAATTGCAACTTGAATAATTATTTCTTTTTTTCTCTCTTACTGGTATTTGTTGTTTTAAGTTCAGGCCTTTGTCATGTTGAGTACCACAATGTATTTCATCGATAATGTCTTCTAGATCTGGGCAGGAAAAGGCAGTATCCTTCATATAGGCCTACATTACATACACGCACGCACACGCACACACACACATATATATATGTATATATATACATATATATACATATATATATATATATATATATATATATATATATATATATACAAATACGCCATATAAGATACAACCTTAATATCTGTATTCTCTCTATACCTCGGGATCAAAGACACCAACTCGAAGGCTTTTGGTAGGCCGGGGAATCTAAATCTGATCCGAGAAGCTGGCACGACAGTGACATAACATATAGCCACGAAGTGAGCTGTGAAAATGGATAAGAAAAAATGTCTGACTGTGCAAAATTTATCATATATATATATATATATATATATATATATATATATATATATATATATATATATATATATATATAAATATATATATATATATATATATATATATATATATATATATATATATATATATATATATATATATATATATATGCTATTTTTATGAAAATATAAGTAAATATATATGCGGAAATATATATACACACAAACACACACATTCATATATATATATATATATATATATATATATATATATATATATATATATATATACAATATATATATATATATATATATATATATATAAATATATATATATATATATATATATATATATATATATATATATATGTATATATATATATATATATATACAATATATATTATATATATATATATATATATATATATATATATATATATATATATATATATATATATATGTACGTGAGTGTGTTTGTGTGTGTGTGAGAGAGAGAGAGAGAGAGAGAGAGAGAGAGAGAGAGAGAGAGAGAGAGAGAGAGAGAGAGAGAGAGAGAGAGAGAGAGAGAGAGCAAAAGCTGGTTTGGGTGGCTGATTAATAATTTGAAAACAGATAACAACCTTAATTTCTTTCAATTTAATCATATTTTTAACATCTTACTCCATGAGAGTTCAACTCTTTACTCTCAAGTATTCAATAGATGATAAAAACTTACATTTTCATTTCGGCTAAATCTCACTTGGGGCTTGATATGAGTTGTTTCTTTTAATATTATTATAATTCCATGTGTTTATGTTATGTTTCCTCAACAAAGAAATGAGAAATATGCCACTAGCACAGTGGTAACGTGTTCACCTAGCATTCGCAAGGCAGCAGATCGATCCCACCCTGGGACCGTGAGTGTAAGCTGTTTACTGGGGAGGCCACTGCTGTGGTAGGGCACCACAGTGGGGGCTTGGGCTTGCCCGGCTGACGTTCTGGTGAGCATCTATTCTGATTGAACTGGAACTGAAACCAGACACCTTTGACTTTTAATATATAGTTTATATCAATTCAGATTTAAATGGTCCCTTATATTATCTTTATTGGAAACTTCTCTGCCAATGTTCTGCTGGACGGGAGTTCGAGACCCAGTCAAACAAGTTTCTTGTAGTGTCTGCAACCTCACCAACCTTGTGAGCTAAGGACGAGGGATTCGGGGCAGCCTTTAGGTCTACCCGTTGAATCATCATTTCCTGGCCCTCCCTGGTTCTTGCTTGTGTGGAGAGGAGGCTTGGATGCTGATAATATGGATATATGGTGAGTCTCTAGGACATTTTCGCTAGCATTCATGACCGACCTTTAAACTCTAGTTTTCTTTTTTTTTTAAATGTTTATAGCTTATATGTGATAGATCTAATTTGATTTTGTTACTGGTCTTGAAATATTTTATTTTTGTTGTTTAATCTTCTCTTGTAGTTTATTTATTTCCTTGTTTCATTTCCTTACTGGCTATTTTTCCCTATGGGAGCCCTTGGGCTTATAGCAACTTGCTTTTTCAACTAGTTTTGCAACCTAGTTTGTAATAATAATAATAATAATAATAATAATAATAATAATAATAATAATAATATCTTAATTTTCTCTATTAGTAAAAATTAATACCAATAATAATAATAATAATAATAATAATAATAATAATAATAATAATAATAATAATAATAATAACTTAATTTTCTCTATTAGTAAAAATTAATACCAATAATAATAATAATAATTATGATAATAATAATAATAATAATTTTCTCTATTAGTAAAAATTCAGTTAGCACTGGTCTATATACTGTATATATACTCTCAGTTCCGTTACAGGTGTGTTCCTGAAATCACACTGAGTGGGTAATGATTTTAATCATATTATAATTAACTAAGAGTAAATCCCCCCGGCCCCCAAACAGTCTCTGAAACATGAAATCCTTCCCCTTCTGCTCGAATAGCTCCCAAGTATAAGGAATCTCGTTGTCCTTGAAGGATTCGAGTGTAACCTAACTCGAGGCATCTCGTGTCAGTTCGCTCATTACTCGGCGCTGGAGTCGTAAACTTCTACAAGGCAGCCTTCAATCCATTCTGGCCTTTCTTATGGAGGGAAAATTGTATTTTACGAGGGACATGTGTTGTAAAAAGGACATTCATTCGGCCAGATCCAAGGGTGTATTGAATTTCGATTACATGATCTATCGAGCGTAAGGCTCTCTCTCTCTCTCTCTCTCTCTCTCTCTCTCTCTCTCTCCTCTCTCTCTCTCTCTCTCTCTCTCTCTCTCTCATAGTCTTAGAACATATTTAAACTTTCCTTAGGTAGAATTTCGTATAAAACAATGTGTTTTTCTTGAAAACCTCTCTCTCTCTCTCTCTCTCTCTCTCTCTCTCTCTCTCTCTCTCTCTCTCTCTCTCTCTCTCTCTCTCTCTCTCTCTCTCTCCCCACACTAACAAAACTGTTTTCTTATCTGTGACTTTTATAGATATGGAATATGTAATACGTTCAATTAAACAAATTTTACCCGACTTCTTAAATCATCTATATGTCCAACCTATATGCCAGTTCTAGATTTTCTTACGTCATCCTTTTGACTTCCATGGTTATATTGCATTCTTTATTCCATTTTACCCCTCTGCATATGTTATCATTAGATTATTGCTTTGTCTTTACCTATAATATATCATCATCATCATCATCTCTTCCTACGCCTATTGACGCAAAGGGGTTCGGTTATATTCCGCAAGTCGTCTCTAGCTTAAGCTTTTTAATGAATACTTTTCCAATATCATAGTCCTCAGCCATGTAGGCCCGGGTCTTCCAACTCTTCTAGTGCCTTGTGGAACTCAGTTGAAAGTTTGGTGAACTAGTCTTTTTTTGGGGCGTGCGAAGAGCATGTCCAAACCATCTCCATCTACCCTTCACCATGATCTCATCCGCATAAGGCACTCGAGTAATCTCTCTTTTAGATTAATTACTGCTGCAATAAATGTAATAAGAATAACCTACTTCCAAAAGCCTTATAAGCTTAAATATATCATTTTCTCTATCTTGAGCTTTTAAATTACGGTTCCTAGTTCTCAGCCATGTAGGCCTGGGTCTTACAATTCTTCTAGTGTCTTGTGGAACTCAGTTGAAAGTTTGGTGAACTAACCTGTCTTGGGGAATGTCTCCTGTACATCTATACGAGCAGCTGAAAACGGAACAGTGAAATAATCTTTTTATATAAACAGACAACAAACAACCAAGGCAATCTTTCAAATGATAGATTTCAAAAGAGAAAGTTATTATTATATAAATATCAATATTAATATTGATATTAATATTAATATTAATATTGATATTAATATTGATATTAATATTAATGTTAATGTTAATATTAATATCAATATTAATATCATTATTAATATTAATATTGATATTAATACTATATTAATAATAATTATAATATTATATCAATATTATATTGATAATAATTATAATATTATATTAATATTATATTAATGTTATATTAATATAAAAAATTAAAGATAAAAGAAAAAAGATAAATAATAAAAGATAGAATGAAAATCTTTGTGGCAGTATATAGCAAAAGCGAAAATATATAGATAAATACGTCTTTCTCCCTTTCGGCTCCGCTAGAAATCCTCGTCTCACGATTTTCGAGCCTTTCACTGTTTTGACCTTTGCGAAGAAATAGTTTGGCCGACCTTTCAGTCTAAATAAATAAAAGGAATAACCTTTGATGCTGTTTTGTTTCTCTTTCTGCGAGGTATTAATGTTTTAGAATAGAGGTTGGTGCCGAAACTGATGGTTATTATTATTATCATTATCATTATCATTATTATTATTATTATTATTATTATTATTACTATTATCATTATTATTATTATTATCATTATTACTTGCTAAGCTTCAAGCCTAGTTGGAAAAGCAGGATGCTATAATCCCAAAGGGCTCCAACAGGGGAAAATAGCTTAGTGAGGAAAGGAAACAAGGAAAATGAAATATTTCAAGAACAGTAACAATATTAATAAAAATGTTTCCTATATAAACTATAAAAACATAAACAAACAAGAGGGAGAGAAATTAGACAGAATAGTGTGCCCGAGTGTACCCTCAATCAAGAGAACTAACTCTAACCCAAAACGGTGGAAGACCATGGTACAGAGGCTATGGTACTACCCGAGACTAGAGAACAATGGTTTGATTTTGGTGTCCTTTTCCTAGAAGAGCTGCTTACCACAGCTAAAGGCTTAGATGTTTAAAGGCCGCTCATGCATAGCAGAGGCAAGGGACAGTGGCATTACCTCATCAAGCAGGACAATGCCCCAGACACTGGCCATATACACATATGGTCAGCGCCTAAGCCACCTCTCCACAAAAGCTAGGACCAAGGAGAGCCAGGCAATGGCTGCTGATGACTCAGCAGATAGAACTTCATCCATAGCTCACAAGGATGGTAAGGTTGCAGCGACCAAAGAAACTAACAAGTTTGGGTGGGACTCGAACATCAGTCTAGCGTTCACCAGTCAGGGACGTTATCACATCGGCCACCACAACCTTTTAGTGAGAAAGGAAAAAAAAAGTATATCAAATTTATTTTGCAAGATATCATTTCTGATATTTTTCATTGTTTTACTATCGTTTGCAGTCTCG
>NC_090736.1:2141440-2153940 GCF_036898095.1 Palaemon carinicauda | reverse complement strand
AATATTTTGCTATATTACCGGTATATGCAATGTATATATATATATATATATATATATATATATATATATATATATATATATATATATATGTATGTATATATATATATATATATATATATATATATATATATACATATACATATATATATATATATGTATGTATATATATAAATAAATAAATGAATATATATATATAAATATATATGTATATATATATGTGTGTGTATATATATATATATATATATATATATATATATATATATATATATATATATATATATATATGTATATATATATATATATATATATATATATATATATATATATATATATATATATATATATATATATGTATATATATATATATATATATATATATATATATATATATATATATATATATATATATATATATACTTTCTTTTTATTGTTCTTCTTGTGAAATACATACTTATATCTTCTTTTATGCATAATTATTTAATTTTTGAGGTATTCTTTCCTAAGTTCTACCACATTCTTATCACTTTACGTTTATCTTTATTCATTTATCAACCTACGTTTATTTTTCTTCTTTTTAAATTTTTTTTCCAACCAATCTTTTTTTTTTTTTTTTTTTTATCTATCTTCCATTCCACATTTTTTCTTTGTAACGATATTCTACTTACTACTTCTTGCTATTTTCTCCTTTTGTACAAATTACATTCAATTCATTATAGATAATCGTGTTTATGATAAAAATGGTGAACCTTAAGTATTACAATACAATTAGTTACTAATATATTTTAGTGTTCATTATCTAAATCTCTATTATTTCACTATCAATTTCATAATCAGATTATGTCACCATAATTGCAATAAAACTCCCAAAATGTCTTTTGTCTATTCATATTTATATTGACAATTTCTGATAATATATTTAATTTATTCATTTATTTATTCATTTATTTACTTATTTTCCAACCGGCATATAGATCTTCCAATTGTAATATCTACCATACACTTAAAATTTTACCGTAAAAAAATGGTAAAAATCCTTGAATAAATGTTACCTGATATTTAGTAACCATTTTAAAAACGGATATATTGACATAAAGGACTGATATTACGGTCACCAACCCGTAAAAGATTATAACAAAATAGGGTAAAAATTACGGTCGCCTAGATTTTACTGAAATACGGCTCAGAACAGTAAATTTTTTACAAAGAATTTTCGATTAAAATTACGATTTTTTTGTTTTTGTTTTTTCAATGAAACTAACAATTACTTAAAGCTAACAAAATGTAAGTAGATCTAAGATATCTTTTGCATCTTTGCGATGCCACCTCATCTTTTAAGAAAAGCAATTTTCAAAAGTTTGAACGACTACAACACTACAAGTGAATTTTATTTAATATTCTTAAGATATCTGAATTCTTTATTCAGTGATTGGTGCTGGTGAAATGATTTTTAAAACTTTGAAAGAAAAATTATTTATTGAAGAACTCTCTCATAAAAGGGTAACTGAAACTGTTGGCCATTATTTGGACATGAACGCTGGCGGACTTGGTTTATTTACACCTGATTGATTGATTGATTAAGAAATGACTTATGTGGCATGACGTGGGCTTTTGCCAATGAACAAACCTAAACAGACGTGGTTTTTAGAAGGCTCAGGACGAGACGTACGAATGATGATAGCGAAATGAGAATTAACCCCACATAGTAGTGACCGGACGGGAAGGAGTCTGGAAACGAAAACTCTACGGGGGCCTGCAGCCACAGTTCAGTGACCCAGGACTCTCATCTAGGTTTAGTCTTGTCTCTTCGTAACTTAACTTCGCGTCACAGGAGCAAATTAAATCCACGCTGTACTATCCACACGGATATAAATCAATGAAGATCATTAATGTCTTATATTGCTGTTACTGAATGATAGCTCATCTGAAAGAACACAGACATTCATGCATATCAGTTATGTTTCAACTTTCATTTTGTACATCAACTATTGAATATATCATTTACTTCTATAGATTTTCAAATTATCTGCATCTGCAAGGGTAATATCATAAAATATCCAAATTCACATCTGTAATATATATATATATATATATATATATATATATATATATATATATATATATATATATATATATATATATATATATATATATATACATACATACATACATACATACATACATACATACATACATACATACATACCTGAGGTGGGGTCAGGGACTGGGTCAGTCATATGAAGAGAATAAGAAGAAGTTTTGAAAAGAAGTGAAGAGAGTAAGGAAGGCTGGCGCAAGAATTGAAGAGACAGTGAAAGATGGAAATGGAAGGTTGTTAAAAGGAGAGGAGGCAAGGAAAAGGTGGGCAGAATATTTTGAAAGTTTGCTGAATGTTGAGGATAATAGGGAGGCAGATATAATTGCTGTTCCAGGTGTTGAGGTGCCAGTGATGGGAGATGAGAATGAGAGAGAGATTACAATAGAGGAAGTGAGGAGAGCACTAGATGAAACGAGAGTAGGAAAAGCATCTGGTATGGATGGTGTGAAAGCTGAGATGTTGAAGGAAGGGGGTGTGACTGTACTTGAATGGTTGGTGAGATTGTTTAATATATGTTTTGTGTTGTCAATGGTACCAGTAGATTGGGTTTGTGCATGTAGTGTACCACTATATAAGGGTAAGGGAGATGTGCATGAGTGTTGTAATTCAAGAGGTATTAGTTTGTTGAGTGTAGTTGGAAAAGTGTATGGTAGAGTAATGATTAATAGGATCAAGGATAAAACAGAGAATGCAATCTTGGAAGTACAGGGTGGTTTCAGAAGAGGTAGGGGTTGTAGGAATCAGATTTTTACAGTTAGGCAGATATGCGAGAAATATTTAGCAAAAGGTAAGGAGGTGTATGTTGCGTTTATGGATCTGGAGAAAGTATATGATAGAGTTGATAGGGAAGCAATGTGGAATATGATGAGGTTATATGGAGTTGGTAGAAGGTTGTTGCAAGCAGTGAAAAGTTTCTACAAAGGTAGTAAAGCATGTGTTAGAATAGGAAAGGAAGTGAGCGATTGGTTTCCGGTGAGAGTGGGGCTGAGACAGGGATGTGTGATGTCGCCATGGTTGTTTAACTTGTATGTTGATGGAGTGGTGAGAGAGGTGAATGCTCGAGTGCTTGGACGAGGATTAAAACTGGTAGACGAAAATGATCATGAATGGGAGGTAAATCAGTTGTTGTTTGCGGATGATACTGTACTGGTAGCAGACACAGAAGAGAAGCTTGACCGACTAGTGACAGAATTTGGAAGGGTGTGTGAGAGAAGGAAGTTGAGAGTTAATGTGGGTAAGAGTAAGGTTATGAGATGTACGAGAAGGGAAGGTGGTGCAAGGTTGAATGTCATGTTGAATGGAGAGTTACTTGAGGAGGTGGATGAGTTTAAGTACTTGGGGTCTGTTGTTGCAGCAAATGGTGGAGTGGAAGCAGATGTACGTCAGAGAGTGAATGAAGGATGCAAAGTGTTGGGGGCAGTTAAGGGAGTAGTAAAAAATAGAGGGTTGGGCATGAATGTAAAGAGTTCTATATGAGAAAGTGATTGTACCAACTGTGATATATGGATCGGAGTTGTGGGGAATGAAAGTGATGGAGAGACAGAAATTGAATGTGTTTGAGATGAAGTGTCTAAGGAGTATGGCTGGTGTATCTCGAGTAGATAGGGTTAGGAACGAAGTAGTGAGGGCGAGAACGGGTGTAAGAAATTAGTTAGCGGCTAGAGTGGATATGAATGTGTTGAGGTGGTTTGGCTATGTTGAGAGAATGGAAAATGGCTGTCTGCTAAAGAAGGAGATGAATGCAAGAGTTGATGGGAGAAGTACAAGAGGAAGATCAAGGTTTGGGTGGATGGATGGTGTGAAGAAAGCTCTGGGTGATAGGAGGATAGATGTGAGAGAGGTAAGAGAGCGTGCTAGAAATAGGAATGAATGGCGAGCGATTGTGACGCAGTTCCGGTAGGCCCTGCTGCTTCCTCCGGTGCCTTAGATGACCGCGGAGGTAGAAGCAGTAGGGGATTCAGCATTATGAAGCTTCATCTGTGGTGGAATTGTGGGAGGTTGGGCTGTGGCACCCTAGCAGTACCAGCTGAACTCGGTTGAGTCCCTGGTTAGGCTGGAGGAACGTAGAGAGTAGTCCCCTTTTTGTTTTGTTTCATTTGTTGATGTCGGCTACCCCACAAAATTGGGGGAAGTGCCTTGGTATATGGATGGGATATATATATATATATATATATATATATATATATATATATATATATATATATACATATATATATATATATATATATATATATATATATATGAATATATATATATATATATATATATATATATTTATATATGTATATATATATATATATATATATATATATATATATATACTGTGTATATATATATATATATATATATATATATATATATATATATATATATATATATATATATATATATATATATATAGTGTATCTATATGTGTGCGTGGCCGTATGTGTGCGCATATAAACACACACACACATATATATATACATATATATATATATATATATATATATATATATATATATATATATATATATATGTGTGTATATATATATATATATATATATATATATATATATATATATATATATATATATATACATACATACATACAATAAATCAAATAGCACTAAACGCCAAATAAATGTTAACTATTCGTAAATGTAGAAAAAATATATAACAGTGCAATAATTGCCCTCATCCAAAAAGAGCTAAGCCGCTTTGTCCAACGTGGAGGACTTTTCCATTGAATAATGCTATTAAAAACCTAAAATTAAGTAGTAAAAGATTCGGTATAGAAAATAGCATAATATTCATCAGTCATACAATGAAATCATTACATTTACTCTTTTAGTTCCACGATTTTATCATAAATAATCGTTTGTGAAGGAGATTGCAAAGTTTGAAATATAAGTTAAGAGTTCTTTGTGAAAACGAAATTTTGCTTTTAAAGGATTTGTTGACATTTTGTTTGGTACAATATTGACAAAAGGAAGTTATATGAAAATACTTTATATTTTGGTGACTGAGTCTTTATATTTTGAAGAACAGGGAGAAAAAGTAAAAATATATTTGTTTCTGTATACTTAATATATTAGAATCTAGCAAATGCAATTCAATAATAAATTTATTTCCAAAATGTTTCAAAGTAATTGCATAGATAAGTTCCCACTGTACCTAACTTTTTCTTTTTTATAAAGTTGATTAAAAAAATTCATGAAAATACATATTTTCTTTCATTTAATATCTTCAGAATAATATTTGATTATAAATTTCTTGGTATATATTAAATGGCATTACAAAATGCAGCATAAATAGAGAAAATTAAAATGTTTTCTGAAAAACATTTTTGGTTCTGTCGTTTGTTGAGAGACTGAAAACAAAAGTTCTGATGAAATCGGCAAATAATTTAATGTTGCCTTAGCTTTTCAAGAATTACACAAATCGCTAGCAGGTAGTTTGGATTTTCATTAATAATAATGCATAATAGCTCTTTGTATTAAGTAATTCATTGAAGAAAAAGAAGGCGTTACTTGAAAACGAGTTGATTTTCAACATTTTAACTCTCACAAAATCCGCTTTTATCATTCACGAAGAAGACTCTCATCATGGAGAGAGAGAGAGAGAGAGAGAGAGAGAGAGAGAGAGAGAGAGAGAGAGAGAGAGAGAGAGAGAGAGAGAGGTATCATCCGGTAATTAACGTTGAAAGTCTCACAAAAACAAAAGCAAAAAACATTCGCTTGTCTTTTACATGAAAATAAATTTTCTCTCATATTTTGAAAAAATGTAAGAACTTTACTTTTATCCAAGTAGTTCAGATATTACTTTCTATATCGTCATATCATCTTGTCCTATAGCAATATATATGCATATGTATGTGTATACATACATACATATATATATATATATATATATATATATATATATATATATATATATATATATATATATACATATATATATATATATATATATATATATATATATATATATATATATATATATATATATATATATATGTATATATATATATATATATATATATATATATATATATATATATACATATATATATATATATATATATATATATATATATATATATATATATATGTATATATATATATATATATATATATATATATATATATATATATATATATATATATATATATGTATATATATTCCTATTTTGTTCGTGTAATATCAATTATAGAGTTGTTCAACCATTCTAATAGATCATCGTACTAAAGTATTATAAGAATAGCAAGTCTTAGGTTAGAAATACTCAATGTAAACCTATTGCATTGTTTGATCCCAGTTTATAGTTTTATACCTTTGGATTAGATATTAATCCTTTTGTTGTTGCCCTAAATCCATGGAGTGGTCGAGAGGATTAAGCTGCGCAGACAACAGTCAATTTATAGCTCACCAGATCTATTAGAATATCTTGTAATTTAATGTCTGCTCATTATTGTTACTTTTGGGTAATAATTTATATCTTAAATGGATCTATCCTTAATAGTTTGTATCTTGAATGGATTTATCCTTAGTAGTTTGTATCTTAAATGTTTTTTTCCTTAATAATTTGTATCTTAAAAAGGATTTATCCCTAATTATTTGTATCTTAAATGTTTTTTTCCCTTAATAATTTGTATCTTAAATGGATTAATCCTTAATAATTTGTATTTCAAATGGATTTTTCCTTAATAATTTTTATCTTAAAAAGATTTATCCCTAATAATTTGGATGTTAAATAGATTTATCCTTTATAATTTGTATCTTAAAAGGATTTGTCCTTAATAATTTGTATCTTAAAGGAATTTTTCCTTCATTATTTGTATCTTAAATGAAATTTTCCTTAATAATTTTTATCTTAAATGAATTTTTCCTTAATAATTTGTACCTTAAATGAATTTTTCCTTAATAATTTATATCTTAAATGAAATTTTCCTTAATAATTTATATCCTAAATGGATTTTTTCTTAATAATTTGTATCTTAAATCAATTTTTCCTTAATAATTTGTATCTTAAATGAATTTTTCCTTAGTAATTTGTATCTTAAATGAATTTATCTTTAATAATTTGTATCCTAAATGGAGTTTTTCTTAATAACATGTATCGCAAATGGATATTTCCTTCATAATTTTATCTTAAAGGGATCTTTCCTTAATAATTTGTATCTTAAATGAATTTTTACTTAATAATTTGTACCTTAAATGAAATTTTCCTTAATAATTTGTATCTTAAATGAATTTTTCCTTAATAATTTGTATCTTAGATAAATTTTTACTTAATAATTTGTACCTTAAATGAATTTTTCCCTAATAATTTGTACCTTAAAAGAATTTTTCCTTAATAATTTGTACCTAAATGAATTTTCCCTTAATAATTTGTATCTTAAATGAATTTTTCCTTAATAATTTGTACCTTAAATGAATTTTTCCTTAATAATTTGTATCTTAAATGAAATTTTCCTTAATAATTTGTATCCTAAATGGACTTTTTTTTAATAATCTGTATCTTAAATAAATTTTTCCTTAATAATTTGTATCTTAAATGATTTTTTCCTTAATAATTTGTATCCTAAATGGAGTTTTTCTTAATAACATGTATCGTAAATGGATATTTCCTTCATAATTTTATCTTAAAGGGATTTTTCCTTAATAATTTTTATCTTAAATGAATTTATCCTTAATAATTTGTACCTTAAAAGAATTTTACCTTAATAATTTGTACCTTAAATAAATTTTTCCTTAATAATTTGTATCTTAAATGAATTTTTCCTTAATAATTTGTATCTTAAATGAATTTTTCCTTAATAATTTGTATCTTAAATGAATTCTTCCTTAATAATTTGTACCTTAAATGAATTTTTCCTTAATAGTTTGTATCTTAAATGGATTTATCCTTACTGATTTGTATCTTAAAAGGATTTAACCTTGATAATTTGGATCTTAAATTGACTTATCCTTAATAATTTGTATCTTAAAATGATTTATCCTTAATGATTCTTATCTTGAATGGATTTATCCCTAATGAAGGAGTGATGATTAATTTTGAAAGATTACTTACTTTTCTTGATGATTAATCGATTATTGGAACCATATTCTGAAAACGTATATCATATGTCTGTTATTTCCAATTATTTTTTCTAATTCACAATTTTGTTAATTGTCTACTAAAAACTTTAGTGTTCAGAAAATATGCAAAGACTCTGTTTGACAACTTCTCTTATACACCATGCGTGCGTATATATATACACAGAAACACACAAAAATATACGTATATATATATATATATATATATATATATATATATATATATATATATATATATATATACATATATATATACATATACATATACATATATATATATATATATATATATATATATATATATATATATATATATATATATATATATATATATATATATATATACACTTGACTTGGTCTTCATTAAAAACAGTATAATAAATAAATCAAATTAAATGGAAGACTTAAGGTATATATCACAAAGCGTAAAAGAAAAAAAAGTATTGTAAAAGCATAATCCCTCCCAGAATAACATAAAAGATAAAAAAGGGCAAATTTCACAATAGATCTTGAGATGTTTGTCGATGCTGAAATGGAGAAATAAAAGGCGAGACTCGGCTCACCTGGTCTACGAGAATCGAACGATGTCTGGTTAATTATTACCGATTTCGGAGGAGTCTTGGAAGTTAGGAAAAGGAAGAGAGATGGTTTCACTAAAACGAAAATCAGAAACCTTGTAGAATAAGGAGAAATGCTTACCTCCATTTTTTTTTTTTTTCTAACAAAGATATATTTTTGAACTCTGAGCAAGTAGATATCAAAGGTGTATCTCTGCAGACCTGGAGAGTGGTACACTGTTAAAAAAAACGTAGTATAAATCAGAAATTCTGCGTAAATATATATTTTTCTCAACCGTATTTCAGTAAAATACAGGCGACTGTAATTTTTACCCTACTTAATAATTATATTTTACGGGTTAGTGACCGTAGAATCACTCCTTTTCGTCAATAGCTCCGTCCTTAAAACGGTAAAGGCCTGGCAACATTTATTCCAGGATTTATGCCTTTTTTTTACGAGAAATTTTAACTATAGCGCTGGATTAAAACGTTTGGTGTAAACATCCACACATAAAACTATGATATTATTAAAGTTTTATTTTTTATGTAATATGCTATCATACAATTAAACCATTAACAGACTTCACATTTTATTTCTGTTCAAACTGAGTTTGAGTTTACAATCAACATGAAATACAGTAGTTAGACGTAATCTAGAATAGTACGAACCTTAGATAGTATGCTGAGGCAACTCCCAAATAACGACAACCACAACAAAAACAATAACAACAAAAAACTATTTATCTAGTTTTTGAATTCCTATCTAGATGCAGGATAGTCTTCTAGTATTCTTATTTCATTGTTTAGCACTATAGAAGGATACTCCAAAATCAAACCCTTGTTCTCCAGTCTTGGGTAGTGCCATAGCCTCTGTACCATGGTCTTACATTGGCTTGGGTTAGAGTTCTCTTGAGTGAGGGTACACTCGGGCACACTATTCTATCCCTTTCTCTTGTTTGTTTTTTTTATTTTTTTTTTTACAGTTTATATAAGGTATATATATTTTATGTTGTTAATCTTCTTAAAATATTTTATTTTTCCTTGTTTCCTTTCCTCACTGGGGTATTTTCACTGTTGGATCCCCTGGGCTTATGGCATCTTGTTTTCCAACTAGGGTTGTAGCTTAGCAACTAATAATATTAATAATAATAATAATAACAATAATAATCCGTAACATTCATATTGCATCTATTAACCGGGATTCTTTATCTAAATCAAATACTTTCATATACTTTTATCATAACTGATAAAACAAAACAGATAAATCATAAGTGATAAATCATAACTGATAAATTGATGATAATTTCTCATCTGCTCACTGCTCCTGGCAATTCTGGAATTAAATAGAATTGTAGGATATTTGAAATTTAGAATTTGAAATTTGAAATTCAGAATTTGAAATTTGAAATTTAGTATTTAAAATTTGAAATTTAAAATGTGTTCGCATGCTGGCTTTTCAGGTTCAAAACACCATAGTATATTATGTGATTTAGATAATTTGGTTTAGTTTCTAATGTGGTTTATCTAAACCAATTTCTATTAAATTTATATTAATAGACGAAAATTGATCTACCTTCATTTCTGCAATTTCTATTCAAAAATCATATTAAATTATGTTAATATATATATATATATATATATATATATATATATATATATATATATATATATATATATATATATATATATATATATATATATATATATACAGTATATATATATATATATATATATATATATATATATATATATATATATATACACATATATATATATGTATGTATGTATATATATATATAGATAGATAGATAGATATACATATATATATACATATATATATATATATATATATATATATATATATATATATATATATATACTGATTTATGATATTACTATAAGAATTCATATTATATCATTTATAGTAATTTATATGAAAAAGAAATCTAAATCTAAAAAACCAAAGTGCAATTAAATCTAATTTTTCTGATTTGTGTGTGAACTTGTCTATTCAAATTATATAACCAAAGTTTTCAACAATTTCTAGTTATTTATCTCTAACAAAAAAGTAATAATTATAATTCTTTGAAAAAGTAAAAATTATAATTCTTTTGTACTCGGTTAATATAAATTTTCCAGTATCTAAAATGTTCTTGGTCCCTCAGAGTTCATATTGATACAATCATTTTCTATTGCTAATTTATTATCACATTCATCTTAAGCTTATTACAGAGAGACATTGCTCTCCAAAAACCATATTATTATCTATAGTCAAACCTTCGTTTATTATGAGTTCAGCAAGTAATAATATTCATAGATATGACGTTTCAGATACATAGTCACGAATGCCCATCGTTGTGATGTCAGTGTAGATAATTCCAGAGGTAATGTGCGTTCGAGTATACCGTCCTGCGTTCGAGCCATCGATTGAAAAACAATTTATTTTCGACTGAGATAAAGTCTAACCGAAAAGTAAAAGAAAAGACCTTTACCGAAGCAGAATATTTCTCAAGATTTTCATCATTCTAATCAAGTATTCTGTCTGTAACCGGAAAAAGAAATGATTTATGAAATGCAAGAAATGATTTGATACATATGCGCTCCAGAAACTCTTTGACATTTCCAACCTTCTCCTGGAAGAGAAGATAATCAGCTTCCTTGACATTTTCTTCCAAGATACTCCCCTGGTGTTCCCTCGATGCATTTACAAGAAAGAGCCAAAGATATCTTGAGCGTGGCTCCACGAGGTCGCCGAGGGAGATGAATCAGTAATGAAAACAGAGTATTTGGAAAGGAGAAAATGTATGACGTGTCTCCTCTCTTATATTTTTTCTTTCGTCGAGATGTTGAAGAATGTTTTATTATTTTCGTCCATCTATAGCAAGAGTAAGAGTTTCATGAAATGGAAAAGCTCGACATTTCAGACATCTTCATTAAAATGGTATGGCGACTGATAGACAAAGCAGTGCACATTTCGTGTAGTTGAATCTTTACAACTTCAGAAGTTCAAACATGCAGCAAATGTTTTTATGTTGAAGAGGCTGACATAAGTCTTCTTTAGAGTTTATATATAAAAGATCTGTTTTAATGTTGTTATTATTATTATTATCATTATCATTATTATTATTATTATTATTATTATTATTATTACTATTATTATTATTATTATTATTATTACTATTATTATTATCATTATCATTATTATTATTACTATTATCATTATTATTATTATTATTGTTATTATTATTATCATCAAATGCTAAATTACAACCCTAGTTGGAAAAGCAGGATGCTATAAGCCCAGGGGCTTCAACAGGGAAAATAGCCCAGTGAGGAAAGGAAATAAGGAAAAATAAAAATATTTTAAGAATAGTAACAACATTGAAATGAATCTTTCCTATATAAACTTTAAAAACTATATCAAAACAAGAGGAAGAGAAACTAGATACAACAGTATGCCCAATTGTACCCTCAAGCAAGAGAAATCTGACCCAAGACAGTGGAATACCATGGTACAGAGGCTATGGCACTACCCAAGACTAAAGAACAATGGTTTGATTTTGGAGTGTCCTTCTCCTAGAAGAGCTGCTTACCATTGCTGAAGAGTCTCTTCTACCCTTACCAAGAGGAAAGTAGCCACTGAAATTAGAGTGCAGTAGTTAACCCCTTGAGAGAAGAAGAATAGTTTGGTAATCTCAGTGTTGTCAGGTGTATGAGGACACAGGAGAATCTGTAAAGAATAGGCCAGACTATTCGGTGTCTGTGTA
>NC_090736.1:2126440-2131440 GCF_036898095.1 Palaemon carinicauda | reverse complement strand
AGGTCTCTTTTTACGAACATGTTGTAGAACATAGGGAATCTACTTAAAAATCTGATGCTGGCGTTGGATTTGGATGATATAGTAATGCTTTTAATTGTAGAGGTGCACTTCCTATAGTATGTTCTATATTTACTGTCAAACTATAGTATGTATGTATATATGTGTGTGCATATATATATATATGTATATATATATATATAATGTATATATATGTATTGTTTTATCTAAATATATATATATATATATATATATATATATATATATATATATATATATATATGTATATATATTATACATTATATCATTATATATAATATATATATATATATATATATATATATATATGTATAAATATATATATTTATATATATAAATGAATATATATATATATATATATATGTAAATAAATATATAGATATATATATATATAAATGAATATATATATATATATATATATATGACCGCTATTAAAAGAAAGACATTAAAAAGAAGAGGGATTTTACTAATTTTAGTGATGCAGGAAGTGTCTTACAAGCTTAGAAGATTTTAACTCCAATAATCCTTTGATTTTAAAGATTTTACGTTGGTAAAAAAAAACCCTAATTTTAATAGGAAATTCTCCGTAAAATTATACTGTTCTCAGCCGTATTTCAGTAAAATACAGTTATTATCTTTTACGGGTTGGTGGCCGTAATATCACTCCTTCACGTCCAAATATCCGTTTTTCAGACGGTAAAAATCCTGGAATAAATATTGCCAAGTATTGAACGTTTGTTTAATACAAGTTTTTAACAGTGTAAGGAAGATTTAATCTTATTTTCCTTCCTATATTTAGCCGCACAAATATTTGTGTTACAATATACTGTTAATGATTTGCATTAAAAAACTGTAAAAAGCCTGGAATAGATATTTTACCAGGCGTATACCTTTTGTTTAATTCAAGTTTTTAACAGTGTAGAATGGGTTTTTATTTTTAGGCTGAGAGATATAGCAGTTTGATTTGGCTAGGTTCCGGCACGGGTAGTTGTGTCTGAAAATGAGAAGGCAGATTTACTGGCAAAGAATGTTACAGCCGAGTTGCTAGCAAGAAAGTATCGTATTATCTGTAATGATTTTTTTTTTCTTTTTTACCAAGGATTAGGAGTTTGTTTTATGATAATTGGCAGTAGCATTGGGTTTGCTTAGACGGTAATAAGATGAGAGAAATGACAAATTTTATATCTCATTGGAGGTATAACATGATACGCCAAAAGAGGGAGATATTTAGTGTTGTGGTAACGTCCCTGACTGGTGAACGCCAGACTGGGGTTCGAGTCCCGCTCAAACTCGTTTGTTTCTTTGGTCGCTACAACCTCACTATCCTTGTGAGCAAAGGATGGGGGGTTTGGGGAAGCCTACAGGTCTATTTGCCGAGGCATCAGCAGCTATTGCCTGGCCCTCCCTGGTCCCAGCTTGGATGGAGAGGGGCTTGGACACTGATCATATGGTGCATATGGTCAGTCTCTAGGGCAATGTCCAGCTTGCTAGGGCAATGTCACTATCCCTTGCCTCTGCTATTCATGAGCGACTTTTAAAATCTTTCAACTACTCTTTGTCGACTGCGTATTGGACATACGAGTTTTTGATGACTGGCCAAGATCAGCCATATTGCAATGACTGTTTAGTACCCATGACATTGTGGCATTTGTTGATCGACTGCCCAACATTTGGCACCTTTAATAAATATATATTTGTTCGAGGTTCTAAGTATGGATGGCAGGTTCATCCTTAGCCAAGATTCTTGGGCAGGATGTGCTATGATACCGATGTTTTCAGATTTATTTCAGAAGTTGGTCTTCTGAAAGTTATCTGAGTTTTAAAAGAACTTCACATTTATGGTTTGAAATTGACTTTACTTTTATTCATAACAAACGGACATATCTAATTAAGTAAGACATGAAAATAATAACACAACCTACTTTTGTATATTATCATAGCATAATAAGTCTAAATGTGGAACTCTCTCTCTCTCTCTCTCTCTCTCTCTCTCTCTCTCTCTCTCTCTCTCTCTCTTAATTCCAATGAAAAAGATTAGCGCCATTATACCATTCCTAAATCCAGGTAACCACACACGATACATTCTTTGTGAAGTTCCCCATAACTCACTCAAGCACCACCTGCTGCAGCAATTCAGGAAACGCACAAAAGGCTCCGTCCATTGAGGGCCAAAACGAGACACCTTCCACTCCTGGGTTTATTAAAAGAATCGGGACACGATGTCCTTCTTAATAAGAAAGTCTCCTGGGCTCACCCAGGAACCACTGTCTCAGTCTCAGGTGATGTACGGACACTTCTGCAGCCACAACGGGGCGCTGGAGAGTCTGCAGACATTTGCCTGAGAAGAACCACCCGTTGGGTATTGAGGCTCTTCAAGGGAGTCTCAATTGTGGCGTGAGAAAGAATGACAAAGGTGTTATCTGGGAGAATTCTTTGAGAAATGAAGTCTGGAAGATTATTTCAGGTTATTTTCAACGTCTTTTCCTCAGTATCCTGGCTCGAGATATATTACAAAGGAAATGAGATCGCATAGACTACAGGAAAGATACAAAGCTCTCTCTCTCTCTCTCTCTCTCTCTCTCTCTCTCTCTCTCTCTCTCTCTCTCTCTCTCTCTCTCTCTCTCTCTATATATATATATATATATATATATATATATATATATACATACACACACACACACACACACACACACACATATATATATATATATATATATATATATATATATATATATATATATATATATATATATATCATCATCATCATCATCAGCCGTTACTAGTACACTGCTGGACAAAGGTATCAGATGTGTCCCACTCGCGCCTGTTTATCGTCCTTTAATGTCAGTCTAAACCCGTCAATTTACTTAGTTCGTCAATCAATTGACTTCTCTTCCTTCCCCTGTTTCGTTTACAATCGCTAGTGGCCTATTTTATATATATATATATATATATATATATATATATATATATATATATATATATATATATATATATATATATATATATAAGGGGTATATGGAAATGATTTGGGCATGCTCTTCGCACTGCCTAAGAGAAATTAGTTCACCAAACGTTTAGCTGGGCTCCACAAGGCACTATAAGAGTTGGAAGTCCCAGGCCTACATGGCTGATGACTATGAAGCATGAAGTAGGAGATAATGAATGGAGAAATATTGAATTAAAAGCTCAGCATAGAGAAGACTTGCGATTTCTATACGAGGCCCTTTACGTCAATAGGCAGCGGAGTGGATGATGATGCTGATATACGTATTGTATACGAGTATGTACGTATGTATAGATTTAAGATATGATATATTCAGATATGGCGATACACACACAAATATATATATATATATATATATATATATATATATATATATATATATATATATATATATATATATATATATATATATATATATATATATATATATATATATATATATATATATATATTATATATATATATATATATCTGAATATATCATATCTTAAATATATAGATACATAGACCTACTCGTATATGGACTCAGACGTCCATTAGGGAATTTGCAACACTATTCCCAAAAGGCATTTTATTGGTCCAGAAGATACGTAATGACCTCAAACCATGTTGGGTACGTTCGAGTTCCCATATTGAAACATTTTGGTTGGTTAGTTTTTCATTGATTTGGTAAAAAACGTCAGGAAATCGAGCGCTTATACTCCTTTACCTCCGAGAAAACCTGAGTTGGTCCGTGAGCCAATCAGAGCGGTTCCTGGGGGGCTGCGTTCCGCCAATCAGAGGCGCCGTTGCCTGGCTATCCAGTCACGTGACAAGGGGAGGTTCTTTCTCTTAAAAGTTTGTTTACATTCGGTCGTGAAAAAAATTGTTCTGTTATTAATCGCGTTTTACAAAGGATACAGTTCTTGTCATCGTCGTATTAGTGTTATTACGATGTCTTCAAGTGATAGTGACAGTGATGACGATCAACAACGTTCCACGTCTGTTGGAATTACCTAAGAAAAACGTATTTTCTCTTGATGTCGAAGATTTCAGAAGTCTGCTAAATGGCAGATAAGTCTAGAGGCGAAAGGGGAAATGACTTCCCTAGAAGTGAGGGATTTCGATGCATCTGGTGTTAGCTTTTGGGACAGAGATTACGCGTCTAGTGATATGGAATGTGATGATAATTGTTATGATGGTGACGATAGTGATGATTGTATTCCGTTGTCATTACGTCTTGTAACACAAAGGGCTCCTCGGGTTCATGCTAGTGGTGGTGATTCCCCATTAACATTCATTAGCTTAGCTCCTACAAGAGAAGTAACTGCTAGGCTGGGCAGACCTGCAACTTTCAGTCTTGCTAACAAAGTTCTGCCGTTCAAATACCCTACGGAGATCCTGTTGAAGACTGAAAGGATAAACGATAGCTAATCGCTACTCTAACTCATCCTTGCATCCCACGTAAAAACCTGGCTCCAAGAGTGATTCAGTAGGCAAAGCAGCCTCCGATCTTGACGTCCTTGCTGCCTTAAAGCATCCTATAGTACTTCCCCCCCCCACCAAATGAAGTCCTGGAAGAGGACAATGGAATGGAAAACTGACACTCCTTTGCAGTCTTCAATGTAAGTGTTCCGATTAAAATTCTGTGTAATGATGACAAGTTAGGACAATTTTCAACCGTAAGCATTCAATATTAACTTGAAGAAACGTTAGTTCCCTTCTGTAATAGTCATACTAAACTAGTCATCATTACACATTCAAGTTGTTAATATTGATTTTTCATATTAATGATTATTATTATTTCGGCATTATGAACTATTAAAACTGTTATGCTAAAACCTTTAGTCATAACTAGTCATGGGTCTAGTGGTGACGAGTAATGACATCATTGGCTAAGTCTTGCAATATGAGACTTTCTTTTTTACAAAATTACTTACCTTGTAAATTCAGGAAAATTTCGACCCTAAAACGCCGA
>NC_090736.1:2121440-2123940 GCF_036898095.1 Palaemon carinicauda | reverse complement strand
TTAAATTTTCACACTATTGTGGGTTATTTTATTCATCATACATACACGGAAAATTGTGTATTAATGCACACATGTATATATACATATGTATATAAATATGTATATAAGTATATGTAATATATATCTATCTATACATAGATACACACACACACACACACACACACACACATATATATATATATATATATATATATGAATATATATATATATATATATATATATATATATATATATATATATATATATATATATATATGTGTGTGTGTGTGTGTGTGTGTGTGTGTGTGTGTGTGTGTGTGTGTACACATCCTTATTCAAAAGGGACCTAATAATCTTTACCTAGGTCAATAGAATATTCATCACTAGGAGGATTTATCAACAGTTTCCAAATTACTGTTCATAAAATATTCTTTAGCCTCGGTCACCTAAGTTGACGATCTTTCGATATTTCATTGAAGTTATATACATTTTAATATATTTTTTGGCTGCCTTTCGATTTCTTTTGGAGACATAATTTTAAATTTCTGTTTTTGACATTCCATAACCTATTACAATACAGGATTATGTTTTCAATAAGGGTTTCTTCACACATCTTTGCCATTTTTGGTAACCATGTAACAATAACATTTTTTTTTTTTTTTTTTTTTTTTTTTTGCTGAAGACAAAATGTTTAAGTCAATCCTAATTTTGTAGTTACTCTACCGTTCCTCAAAAAACAATTACGAATGGTTTTATCGAAATACATAATGGTAAAGCTTTTTTTCATTGTTTAGTGGTTTATATTACTTCAAGTAGAAGTTATCATCTTATATTACTTTAAGTAGAAAGGATTACATTATATTACTTAAGTAGAAAGGATTACATTATATTACTTCAAATAGAAAGGATTATATTATGTTACTTCAGTCAAAGAATTACATTATATTACTTCAAGTAGAAGTTATCATCTTATATTACTTTAAGTAGAAAGGATTACATTATATTACTTAAGTAGAAAGGATTACATTATATTACTTCAAATAGAAAGGATTATATTATGTTACTTCAGTCAAAGAATTACATTATATTACTTCAAGTAAGCGGGGATACATTATATTACTTTAGTTAGAAAGGATTACCTCATATTACTCCAAGGAGAAAATATTAAATTATATTACTTCAGTTAGATTGGATTACATTATATTTCATAGGAAGAAAGGATTAAATTATGTTACTTGAAGTAAAAAGGATTACATTATATTACTTCACTTAGACAGGATTACATTATATTACTTGAAGTAGAAAGGATTGCATTATATTACTTCAAGTAAAAAGGATTACATTATATTATTTCATGTAAAATATTAAATTATATTACTTTAAGTAAAAAAGGATTACATTATATTACTTCAGTTAGAAAGGATTACTTTATATTACTTCAAGTAGAAAGGATTATATTATATTAATTCAAGTAAAAAGGATTACATTATATTACGCCAAGTAAAAAGGATTACATTATATTACTTCAGTGAGAAAGGATTACATTATATTACTTCAAGTCGAAAGGACTATTATAATACTTCAAGTAAGAAGGATTACATTAAACTACTTTTAAGTAGAAAGAATTACATCATTTACTTCAGTTACAAAGGATTACATATTACTTCAAGTAGAAAGGATTACATTATATTACTTCAGTTAGAAAGGATTACATCATATTACTTCAAGTAGAAAAGATGACATTATATATATTATTTCGGTTAGATAGGATTTTATTATATTTTTTAGGTAGAAAGGATTACATTATATTACTCCAAGTAAAAAGGATTACATTAAATTACTTTAAGTAAAAAAGGATTACATTATATTACTTCAAGTAGAAAGGATTAAATTATATTACTTCAAGTAAAAATGATTACATTATATTACTTTAAGTAAAAAGGATTAAATTATATTACTTCAAGTCGAAAGGATTACATTATAATACTTCACTTAGAAAGGATTACATTATATTACTTCAAGTAGAAAGGATTATATTATATTACTACAAGTAAAAAGGATTACATTATATTCAAGTAAAAGGGATTAAATTATATTACTTCAAGTTGAAAGGATTATATTATATTACTTCGGTTAGAAAGGATTGCATTATATTACTTCAAGTTGAAAGGATTTCAAGTAGAAAGGATTACATTATTTTACTTCAGGTAAAAAGGATTACATTATATGACTTCGAGTCTTTCTTCTAGAAGAGCTGCCTATCATAGCTAAATGCAACTCATTAAAAAAGAAAAAAAAATAGTAGTTTCTATTGCCATACTGTTAGTCACCAACCATAAAATATCTGTTCATCTATTCTCATTTTATCGAACTGATGCTGGTAGTGCCATAGCCTCTGTACCATGGTCTTCCACTGTCTTGGATTAGAGTTCTCTTGCTTGAGGGTACACTCGGGCACACTATTCTATCTTATTTCTCTTCCTCTGGTTTTGTTAAAGATTTTATAGTCTACATAGGAAAA
>NC_090736.1:2113940-2116440 GCF_036898095.1 Palaemon carinicauda | reverse complement strand
ATATTTATTCACTGGTTACACATATCGCTAATTTTTTGTATGTGTTGCAATTGTGTTGTAATTTTATTTTTTTACACAACTGTAATTTGATATATCTAATTCTTAATTTCTTGGTTAGTCACAAACGCCTATTTAAAAAAATATTTTTCCTTTTTGATTTACTGATGATATCGTGAAAATACTTATCAAAATCTTGAACTATGTTTTCTTTTATTTTCATTCATGTAGATTTATTTATTTATTTTTTTTTGGCACAATTTAAGGAATAAATTGACATATTTAATCTATGACTTGACTTTTAATTGAGTAACTACTATCTAATTAATAAATATGATAATAATAATTATAATAGAATTTCTTCTTCTTCTTCTTCATCTTCTTCTTCTTCTTCTTCTTATTATTATTATTATTATTGTTATCATTATCATTATCATTATTATTATTATTATTATTATTATTATTATTATTATTATTATTATTATTATTATTATTTTTATTATTATTATGGAAATGAAAATGTTAAAACTCTGACTTGGGCATTGCAGCTCATTCATCGGAAGCAGAGTTAATGGAAGGCACAAGCGCTTGCAGTTAAAAGCAGAGTTAATGCAAGCGCTTGCTTTTAGTTGAAAGCATCGGGCTCCGTAATTCATCCGAATAACTTTTGCACAGCGAACCCTAATTGCATTTAACGCCATTACTTTAATTACTTTACTTTAAGGGCAGCATATCAGGTCCCGTTCAGCAGGGGAACCCTACTCACTACAGGACCTCCACGGTCGTTTTATGATGTTCATTCGGAAGCATTTAACATTTCACAATGCGTATTGCTCGCTCACTGTTTGATCATTGACTCTCAAAACACTGGCGGAATAAGAAACCCTTCAGTTTCCACTTTGAAAGCCTTAGTATCTTCAATTATTCGGATTTTTCGTGGAAAATTTTTGTATAGTACCGGGGCCCGCATATTTAAAGGCTCTAGACTCTATTGTAGGCTCTAGAGTCTAGAGCTTACAGTTTTGAAAACATCAGTAACTATTCTCGTGTCGGGACGATTTATCGGCTGCATTAGAAGTAAAATTAAGATTGAAACAACATAGAATGAATATATCTCGCTTGCCATTAGGAGAAACATAGAATACATCTCTCGCTGGCTGTTTGCCATTAGAGAAAATATAGAATACATCTCTCGCTGGTTGTTTGCCATTAGAGGGAACATGGCATAAATCTCTCGCTGGCTTTTTGCCATTACAGGAAACATAGAATACATCTCTCGCTGGGTTTTTTGCCATTACAGGAAACATAGAATACATCTCTCGCTGGGTTTTTGCCATTAGAGGAAACATAGAATGCATCTCTCGCTGGATGTTTACCATTAGAGGGAACATAGAATACATCTCTCGGTGACTGTTTGCCATTAGAGAAAACATAGAATACATCTCTCGCTGGCTTTTTGCCATTAGAGGGAACATAGAATACATCTTTCGCTGGCTGTTTGCCCTTAGAGAAAACATAGAATACATCTCTCGCTGGCTGTTTGCCATTAGAGGGAACATGGAATACATCTCTCGCTGGCTTTTTGCCATTAGGGGAAAAAGAATACATCTCTTGATGGCTATTTGTCATTAAAGAAAAAGGATACAGGAATTTTAATCATTTAGGGAAAGGTTTATTCACGAGCTGAGGTTAACTGCATTTAACACCAGTGATAAATATATTAGAATTATACTGTCGTTGATAAAGGGAACAAGTGTTTGAGGAAAGGAAAGCTGTTTTAACTTCATCATTTAAATTAGTTGTTGTTGTTTACTCTATAAAAACCAGGCCGATTGTGTGTGTGTATATATATATATATATATATATATATATATATATATATATATATATATATATATATATATATATATATATATATATATATATATATATATACACACACAATCGGCCTGGTATTTATAGAGTAAACAATATAGTATATATATATATATATATATATATATATATATATATATATATATATATATATATATGCATGCATATATATATATATATATATATATATATATATATATATATATATATATATATATATATATATATATATACTATATTGTTTACTCTATAAATACCAGGCCGATTGTGTGTGTGTATATATATATATATATATATATATATATATATATATATATATATATATATATATATATATATATATATATATATATATATACATCTATATATACATATATATATGCATGCATATATATATATATATATATATATATATATACTCTATGTATATATATATATATATATATATATATATATATATATATATATATATATATATACTATAGATGAATTCACCTTAGACTTTTTCAACAGTTTTCTTGCTTGTACCCCCAAGCACGAAAACTCTAATTCAAGACAGTGGAAGACCATGGTACAGAGGCTATGGCACTACTCAAGATCAGAGAACAATTGTTTGATTTTGGAGTGT
>NC_090736.1:2096440-2106440 GCF_036898095.1 Palaemon carinicauda | reverse complement strand
CAGATTTCCAAATGTTTGCTTGTACCATTGGGTATCGGATGTTTTTCATAGCAGATGTCCAAATGTTTGCTTATACCATTGGGTATCGGATGTTTTTCATAGCAGATGTCCAAATGTTTGCTTATACCATTGGGTATCAGATGTTTTTCACAGCAGATCTCCAAATGTTTACTTATACCATTGGGTATCAGATGTTTTTCACAGCAGATGTCCAAATGTTTACTTATACCATTGGGTATCGGATGTTTTTCGTAGCAGATGTCCAAATGTTTGCCTATACCATTGGGTATCGGATGTTTTTCATAGCAGATGTCCAAATGTTTATTTATACCATTGGGTATCAGATGTTTTTCATAGCAGATGTCCAAATGTTTACTTATACCATTGGGTATCGGATGTTTTTCACAGCAGATGTCCAAATGTTTACTTTTACCATTAGGTATCAGATGTTTTTCACAGCAGATGTCCAATTGTTTGCTTATACCATTGGGTATCAGATGTTTTTCACAGCAGATGTCCAAATGTTTATTTATACCATTGGGTATCGGTTGTTTTTCACAGCAGATGTCCAAATGTTTGTTTATACCATTGGGTATCAGATGTTTTTCACAGCAGATATCCAAATGTTTACTTATATCATTGGGTATCAGATGTTTTTCACAGCAGATGTCGAAATGTTTGCTTGTACCATTGGGTATCGGATATTTTCATAGCAGATGTCGAAATGTTTGCTTGTACCATTGGGTATCGGATGTTTTTCATAGCAGATGTCCAAATGTTTGCTTATACCATTGGGTATCAGATGTTTTTCACAGCAGATGTCCAAATGTTGGGTATCAGATGTTTTTCACAGCAGATGTCCAAATGTTTGCTTATACCATTGGGTATCAGATGTTTTTCACAGCAGGTGTCCAAATGTTTATTTATACCATTGGGTATCAGATGTTTTTCACAGCAGATGTCCAAATGTTTGCTTAAACCATTGGGTATCAGATGTTTTTCACAGCAGATGTCCAAATGTTTATTTATACCATTGGGTATCAGATGTTTTTCACAGCAGATGTCCAAATGTTTGCTTATACCATTGGGTATCAGATGTTTTTCACAGCAGATGTCCAAATGTTTACTTATACCATTGGGTATCAGATGTTTTTCACAGCAGATGTCGAAATGTTTGCTTGTACCATTGGGTATCGGATATTTTCATAGCAGATGTCGAAATGATTGCTTGTACCATTGGGTATCGCATGTTTTTCATAGCAGATGTCCAAATGTTTGCTTATACCATCGGGTATCAGATGTTTTTCACAGCAGATGTCCAAATGTTTACTCATACCATTGGGTATCAGATGTTTTTCACAGCAGATGTCCAAAGGTTTACTTATACCATTGGGTATCAGATGTTTTTCACAGCAGATGTCCAAATGTTTGCTTATACCATTGGGTATCAGATGTTTTTCACGGAAGATGTCCAAATGTTTGCTTATACCATTGGGTATCAGATGTTTTTCACAGCAGATGTCCAAATGTTTATTTATACCATTGGGTATCAGATGTTTTTCACAGCAGATGTCCAAATGTTTACTTATACCATGGGATATCAGATAGATTTGCCTGCAGACGTTGAAGTTTGGGGAGTATATTATTTTGATATACATAAAACATGTGTGATAATTAAAACAGCATTTCGTAGTGTCCCATGTTTAGATATGTTCATAGATGTTTATTTCTCATGAGAAGTAGACGTATCTGTCCCCTTGGTGACAAGATGGATTGTGAAGTAAGAGTTAAAAAGAAAGTAAGAAAAGTAGTCATAGCATGGATGAAATAGAGAGATATCCTCACCCTTGATACATATAAATATCTCAACAGCAGAAAACATGTTGACAAAGCTGGTGCCTTAGGCCATGAGAAACAAACAGATTGAGATTTAAAAAGGTGAGAATATGCTGGAAAAGAGACGAAGTTCATA
Source organism: Palaemon carinicauda (assembly GCF_036898095.1). Lineage (NCBI taxonomy): Eukaryota > Metazoa > Arthropoda > Malacostraca > Decapoda > Palaemonidae > Palaemon > Palaemon carinicauda. Next base: position 2,104,468 of record NC_090736.1, on the reverse strand, counting down.
AAAATTTTGATGGGGATTAGATACTATAAAGAGGAATTGGGAACAAAAGATGAAATATGGGCATGAATGCCAAGAAAATAATTTGGAAAAATGGGAAATATAGACTTTGGCTACATCTTATGGCAGATCTTAAGAGAAAGATAACAGGACAGATGAAAGTGAAGAGAGCTCATGAAAGAAAAATTGATGTTGTAGTGTTGTGAACATTTTATTGAGGCTTTATATAGAATATCATAATTAATAATTCGATAATTTTGATATTATTGGCAATAATTTGGAGCATATGAATTGTCAGTGAATCGACTTATAAAGATATCGAATTACGAACTACTTCTTGAATAACAGATTATGATTGACGCGAGTCACTCAGCTTCGAAGCTCATCAGTAGGCCTATCCACGTTACAGCAATTCCTGTATGAAAGAGGCGCCTCTGAGGTGTATTGCCCAGTTGTCAGGTGCTGTCAAGAGCGATTAAGTCCAACGGACATTGTTCTGCCGAGAAGCTGTCAAGTGTCTGTCAGTTTCTGGGTCCCTTTAATATCGGGACTTTTAGGCTCATCATGTCAACTTGTTTGTATTGAGCGTTCTCGCTCAGCAAATACAAAATCGACGAAATAGTTTCTTTTTATGGAGGTCTATGTTGATGTCCCCAATTGCTCCTCTTGTACGACAATTATGGTTAAGAGAAACAAAATACAAAGTTTACTTTAATAAACATGGTGGCCTGGTGGTAGCGTCCTTGCCTAGTGATGGCCAGACTGGGGTTCGAGTTCCACTTAAACTCCTTAGTTCCTTTAGTTGCCACAACCTCACCATCCTTGTGAGCTAAGGTTTGGGGGTCTAGGGGAGGTGAGTCATCAGCATCCATTGCCTGGCCCTCCTTGGTCCTAGCTTGCGTGGAAAGGGGGCTTGGGCGCTGATCTTATGCATGTATGTTCAGTCTCTAGGGCAATGTCCTGCTTGATAGACCAATATCATTTTCCCTTTGCCTCTGCCATTCAAGAGCGGCCTTTAAACCTTTCTAAATCTTTAAATGGGTTTAATTTACGAACTCAGAATATTTCATTTAGGAAATTTACTAGATGGTTTACTGGTAGATTTCCTGGCAAGTATAGAAATTAATAATGAACCCATAGGATTTCCTGTCACACATTATCTCCAGTTTCATTTTTCACAAACTAAGGTGAAACCAATCTCGGGAATCAGTCATGAAATCACACTTTGTGGGGTAGGATTCAAACACACATTTATTATTATTATTATTATTATTATTATTATTATTATTATTATTATTATTATTACTATTATTATTGTTATTGTTTTTGTTGTTGTCATCATCATCATCATCATCATGATTATTATTATTATTATTATTATTATTATTATTATTATTATTATTATTATTATTACTTGCTAAGCTACCACCCTAGTTGGAAAAGCAGGATAGTATAAGTGCTATAAGCCCAAGGGTCCAACGGGGAAAATAGCCCTGTGAGGAAAATAAATGAATAAACTAAAATAGAAATAATGAACAATTAAAATTCTTTAACAACAATAACATTAGAATTATTAGGATAGGATAGTGAGAAGTTTATCTTTAACCATAAACTACAAATAAGAAATGAATGAAAGTTAACTTTCATATATCAAATTTTGTCATTTCATCACAGACCTAACTCTTTTGAGATTTATTGTGAAGACTCCACTCCTAATAAGTCTTCGGATCATCTGATTAAAATGAATGAGAAATAGAGGAAAGTTTTTTTTTTTTTTTTTTTTTTTTTTTTTTTTTTTTTTTTTTTTTTTGAGATCAGGGGCAAATCATTAGCATCGTCGGCTCATCACTGCCAACCTTACATGGATACAATCTTGAGTCACGGAAGAGAAGATGATGAAAGGACAGCCAGCTCACACGAATGTAGAAAAGGTTTCATTGATTTATTTTATGTATAGAATGATTACTTTTCGTATTAGATTAATTTTTTTATGCCTAAATAAAATCATCATCATCATCTCCTCCTACGCCTATTAACGTAAAGGGCCTCGGTTAGATTTTTCGAGTCGTCTCAATCTTGAGATTTTAATTCAGTACTTCTCCATTCATCCTCTCTTACTTCGTGCTTCATAGTCCTCAGCCATGTAGGCCTTGGTCTTCCAACTCTTCGAGTGCCTTGTGGAGCCCATCTGAACGTTTGGTGAACTAATCTCTTTTTGGGAGTGCGAAGAGCATGCCCAAACCATCTCCATCTCGATGAAGGGTATGGAGAAATGAAATCAATGTCTTTAATTTAAAAAATAACAGACAATTTGTATCTGTTATTATTGCACCAGGGAATTAGAATTCTAACAGAAAGTTTCTTATGTAATATTTGATCTTTTGCACACTCTAATATCATACATTTATAAGGAAGATTATAAGAAATAAACATTAAAATTTCAAAGAAAAATGTTACTTTGTATGAAAGTTTCAAGTACCTGAAATGCTTTTTAACGAATACAGAAATATCTCTACATGACTCTGATATAAAAATTTGCTAAATGATATTCATTTTACTGAGTTGTTTGATAATAATAATTTTATTTTGAAATGAAAGTGAATTACAATTAATTTATGATAAAAGATTGTAGGTCAAAGACAAAACAAAGGACTCATCCAGACGAGGAAGCCTTGAAATTTTAATTTCATTCAACCAATTCATTTATTCAGTAGTTAAACTACGTTTTACAAATACTGATTAAACAACAGTTATCTCAAAAGCTATCAGCCATCAGCCATCCGATTGATGAATATCTATGCAAAGCGAAAGTGACAATAAAGATATATTTTTCATTTTGAATTTTATAACACGCTGTTTTTTCTTCAGTTTTTCTAATGATAGATATGATGCATAAAAAGGTTTCGTGTGATTATTGCTTCACTGGAGAGGCAAAAGAATCCTGTCTTTTAAAACGTAAAAGTCTGAAATAGAATGTTTATGTAGTACGAATTTGAAAGAATCGCGTCCACAGTCTCTCTCCCAACAAAAAGAAATAAACTTTATTTTCAAACTTCGTTTTCTGTTTTTTTTTTTTTTTTTTTTTTTTTTTTTTTTTTTTTTTTTGACAATTCATCGAGAATATAAATGCAATATCCAAAGTAGCGTTTGTTTAAAATCTATTTTGACGTTATGACTAAAAGTGATTTTACTTAGCTTTTGTTTTTGTCGTTGGGTAATTTTTCCTTTAAATATTTTCGAGATTGGAAAATTAGGAAAAATTAAGCATCTCAATGATTGAAGAGTAATATCTTAATTACGACATGAGGAAATTGATTGCATATTGACAATAGATCTCTGCCAATCAAATAGAAACTTTATTTTTTCCATTTATTGTGTTGTGTTCGTCGTTGCGAAAAGTAAAAGAAGTCTTATCAGACTTTTTATTCTCTGTCTACTCAGTTCATCATCAAAACATTCTATTATTTACATAATTTCTCATGTAACAACCGCTTGGGTAACTATTTCTCTTCCTCTTGTTTTGTTAAAGCTTTTATAGTTTATATTGGGAATATCTATTTTAATGTTACTTTTCTTAAAATATTTTATTTTTCCTTGTTTCCTTTCTTCACTGGGCTATTTTCCCTGTTGGGCCCCTAGGCTTATAGCATCCAGCTTTTCCTTCTAGGGTTGTAGCTTAACAAGTAATAATAATAATAATAATAATAATAATAATAATAATAATAATAATAATAATAATAATAATAATAATAATAACGACACTGAATTCTTCTATCAGTGTTCTTCAGGTTTCTCTATATCAAAACTTTCCGAATAGGCCTAGGTATTCTCGAGAGAATAAGGAATGTTATTATACTTTAGATCTTTGAGTAACCAAACCAATTTCCTCCTGAGTAGTATAGTGGTAACGCGTTTGCCTAGCATTCGCATGGCAACAGATAGATCCCAGCCTGGGAACTTGAGTTTAAGCTGTTTACTGGGGAGGCTACTGCTGTGGTTGGTCATCATAGTCGGGGGATGGGCTTGCCTGGCTGACGTTCTGGTGAGCATCTATTATGACGAAAGTACAACTGAAACCAGACATCTTTAAACTTTAAACACTTTTCCAAAAGCATAATACAGGATGAAATGATGGCGGCGTTAAATATCTGCTTGTGGTTCTTGCTAGTGAGCATTCCTCCTGAATAGGAAGAGAGTGGCATGCATGAAATATTTAATCATGCTGAAAGTTCTTTGCTTGACAGGCAAGTGAATTAATCTTCAATGAGCATTAGAGCAATGCCATTTTTGTGTTCGTTTATGTTTCAAATTGTTGGAAAGAAAATAATGACGACCATTTGTGAGAGATGGACATAGCAAACCTTTTATAGTGTACTCGTTGTTATTTATTTAGCGTTGTAAAATTGTATTTCAGTGCTATATATGATGAATAAAAAACCCCAAGAGAAGTATATTTTTCATGTACGCGTTTCTAAATGCAAGTGTAGTTTCATACGTTTATGATAAACATTTATTTGAGCATACACTGTTAAAAGGATATTATTATTAATATCACTTTCCTGCCGCCATAAGAATATTCAAAGTAAAGATTTAAATAGAAAATAGTCATAAGTATTTAAATACTTATGATGCGAATTTATAATTCAGCATACCTCAAGCAAGAGAACGCTAACCCACGACAGTGGAAGCCACGGTGCACAGGCTCTGGCATTAACACCCAAGATTAGAAAGCAATGGTTTGATTGTAAAGTGTCCTTTTCCAAGAAGAGCTGCTTACCATATACGGAAGAAGTTGTTCATGTATCTCCTGGCGATTTTCTTGACTTTTACGGATAGTTCCAGCGCTTGCTGACACTTCCAGTCAAATGTGTTCATGCAATGAGAGGAGAACTTGTTCAATGTTCAGTCGCTTTGAGTCGTCTCAATTTTATATCTCGTTTCTTGTCTCCTCTTACTTTGCCGTCATCATTATCTACACTCTTCTGGCATTCACATACAGCTACTATTTCCATAATTTACTTCATTAAGCCACTAATTCATACGTTCCTACAAAAATATATACATACGTATATATGCATATATACACATACATAATCACACACACACAGACACACACACACACACACACACACACACACACACACACATATATATATATATATATATATATATATATATATATATATATATATATTATATATATATATATATACATATTGTGTTTGTGTATAATCTGTATTTACATCCACATATATACAGTACACACACACACACACACACACACACACACACACATATATATATATATATATATATATATATATATATATATATATATATATATATATATATATATATATGTGTGTGTGTGTGTGTGTGTGTGAGAGAGTGTGTGTGAGTTTGTGTGTTTGTGTATGTGTGTATAATCTGTATTTACATGTATATATATATATATATATATATATATATATATATATATATATATATATATATATATATATATATATATGTGTGTGTGTGTGTGTGTGTGTGTGTGTGTGTGTGTGTGTGTTTGTGTGTATAATTTGTATTTACATGTACACACACACACACATATATATATATATATATATATATATATATATATATATATATATATATATATATATATATATACAGTATAAAATGTACATCCAGTTATTACAAAGCAGTTTTATTCCTGAAAGCTCATTTATGTTGAGTCAACAAAGGCTGTCATTGTGGAAAAAAAAAATCCTCGCAAAATGTTTTGATTGGCGTAATCATCATATATCTCTACATGGGACAGCTGGATAATTGCATGTGACAGAGGCCATTATAATATCCTGATGAATGAGACTACCAAATAATTAATGAATAGAGGAAAGCACAATGAAGCCAGAACAGTATTCCTCTGTTACTCTGACATAAATATCCCAAATCAATATAATTGATTTCGAGTTGACAATGGAGGTTAGGCAAATTGCAATTATCAATATTTTCTTAAGTAGAATATATAAAGGTTAAAGGTGTCCGGTTTCAGTTCCAGTTTTATCGAAGTAGATACTCACCAGAACGTCAGATGGACTTGCCAAACCTCCCACTGTGGTGCCCAACTACAGCAGTGGCCTCCCCACTGGTCCCGGGCGGGGATCGATCTGCTGCCCTGCAAATGCTAGCTTAACATGTTACCACTACTAGCCGGGAGGCTATGAGTCCACGGAAGTTACAATACAATAATAACAAAAAACAGTAGAGAAAAATAGATTGAGTATTTAAAACAAGTCTTTTATTAATTATACTTCAGTTTTATTAAAAATCTTTGTGTGTTTATACTGAATCCTGACAGTAAAAATGTTAAGTAACAGAATTTTTAATGATAAAAAAATAAGATGTGGGTGACGTGTACACCACAAATAGAACTAAACTCGAAAGCTCCCCGTATTTAGCCTAAAATAAGTATTCACTTTACCGAAATGACATTTACCGGGTACCAGAATAGTCTCCTGGTATTAATAACAAATGTTAAGATTGGTTTATGATCATAACCCATAAAATCGTTGAACTTCATATTGGAAATGTTCAATATTCTCCAACAATCTTATCTCCAAGACTACCTAGCATGGATATTTTTATCATATCTCTACTGTAAAGTCAGCATATGAAAAGTGGGGGGGCGATGTCCGTAGACTTTGGTTAATTGTTGGCAATATTCATTAGCGGTCTGAAATATCTTGTTTCGTCCATATTTCTAGGAGGAAGGGCAGAATGAAAAGTATGTAAAAAATACAGTGGAGAGACATTCCAGCTTGAAATAGATTACAGAAGACATGGTGATGGGAAAGTTATCTAGTTTCAAACTAGATAGAATATCGCCACTCATACAAATGCTACAGGATTATTCATGGATTTTCAAAGGTTGAAATAACCTTGCATGTGATACTTCCAACTGGTGCAGAAGGTTATACCCTTAAGGAGCAACCTTTTAAATCACTTAAGAAAGAAAGACAGAACTATGTGGCTGACTATGCTGGAGACAAGGAATCTCTTGAAGGTAACTATAATATTAAATGCTTAGCTGAACTCTTCAGTGCTATGGTTTTAAGAAAATAGAAAAAATGTGCAAATCCGTAGTCTTAGAGATTCAGAGAAACTGATTTTCTACGATATGAAGACACTGTGTCTGTATAAACAAGACATTGCCGATGTTTTTGAGATAAGCGGGACGTGTATATGTCAATAAGACAACTTTATTATCCGCGAGATGAATGCAGTCAGCGTTTAAAAGATTCATACAACGTTAGAGTTCAAATAGAAGAACAGCAGTAGTGTTTGAAAAATAAATGCTTTGACTTTGCTTTGCTTTGACGGCTGCTTTTCCGGTTCCATAAAGCAGGGGAACTCCACTCTCTACAGAACCTCCACTGTCATTGCATCTTGTTCGTTCAGAATATTCAACGTTTCATATCACGTATTGCTCATTTATTGACAGTGTAAACGTTTCAGATGTAAAGAACGGGAATGTATTCTTAAGATAAAAGAGAAAGTCGTCGTTTAAAAGGCGTACATACCAGAGAGTACAAGAAATTAAGATAGTGAGATCGTGGGTGTTCAAGACATGAATGTAACCCTACTGCTGAAGGAGAGAAAACATCAGGCATATACTGTTTGGCCTTAGGTCTTTGAGAATATAGAACATTCTACGCCCGTGAGGTGATATTACTTTCTTAAGCTAGAAAGTGTTTGGGTCTTTTAAGTGGTCAGAGAGTGCTGCATCGGATCCCTCTGTAGTTACAGTTCATCTTTGCCTATTCATATACAGAATATTCTGTCTTATTATTTGGTAGTAGGTTGGACAGGGCACCAACCACCAGTTGAGATACTACCGCTAGAAAGTTATTGGGTCTTTTTACTGGCTAGGTAGTACTGCATGGATCTATCTCTGGTTACGGCTCATTTTTACTTTGCCTATACATACTCCTAATAGTATGGCCTATTTATTCCAGATTCTCCTCTGTCCTCATACATCTGCTC
>NC_090736.1:2088940-2091440 GCF_036898095.1 Palaemon carinicauda | reverse complement strand
GACTGAGAGGAGACCAAACTGGAAAATCCCATTGCTAATTAGAGATTAAGATTTAATTAAACAACGGATCTTCCAGGAAACGAATACGTGTTCAGTTTAGAAAAGGATTTATAGGTAGTAGGTTGTCCAGGGCACCAGCCACCCGTTGAGATACCACCCCTAGAGAGTTATGGGGTCCTTTGACTGGCCAGACAGTGCTACATTGCACCCTTCTCTCTGGTTACGGTTCACTTTCACTTTGCTCACACATACACCGAATAGTCTGGCCTATTCTTTACAGATTCTCCTCTGTCCTCATACACCTGACAAAACTGAGATTACCAAACAATTCTTCTTCAGTTAAGGGACTAAATATATACTATATACTTCATACTACGGTCAGGTGAAAAGGTAACTGGTCTGTTTTTGTAAATACTTTGATTGAAAAGTGATGATGGTCATTTATTATTATTATACTTACTGCTGTGTTTCAAGTACCGTCCTGGAGTAAAGGTTAAGGTGTCTGGTTTCAGTTCCAGTTCCATCAGAACATCAGCCGGCTAAGCCCAACCCCCCCTTACTGTGTTGCCCAACCACAGCAGTGGTCAACCTGGTAAACAGTTTAAACTCACAGGCCTGGGCTGGGATCGATCTGCTTTCATGCGCATGGTAGGCGAACACGTTACCACTCTACTATCCAGGAGGCTAGTAGAGCCTCCATTCTGTTAACCTATCTTAATTTGTCGGATAAGAACTTGCTGTCTATTAAATTTCTTATTCCTGATCTAGATATTAATCTCTGGCACTGTCATTCAATTAGTTCTTTGTGCATTTTTCATAAGATTTACCATAACTCTGACCTTCCTTTGCATTCAGATCTTACTAGACTGTACGATCCTCTTCGTAATACTAGGAATGTAATTATTTCTAATAGCCATGCCTTTTCCATAATAAGACTCAATACTTCATTGTATTCTAGAAGTTTTATTCCATCTATATCCAAATTGTGGAATGATCTTCCTAACCAGGCAGCTGAATCGGCAGAATTTCCAAAGTTCATTCTTGCAGCGAATATTTTCAAGTTGAACAGGCTGGTATAAATCTCTTTTAATTGTATATATATATGAAAGATCTATTTTAATGTGTTTACTGTTCTTCAAATATTTTATATAAACTGTTCACTTGTTCTCTTGTGGTTTATATATAACTTTTTTTCCTTTCCTCACTAGGCTATTGCACCCGTTATAGCCCATGGGCTTATAGCATTCTGCTTTTCCAACTAGGTTGTAGCTTAGCTAGTAATAATAGCTGATAGCAGTTTAATATGAGAGTTCTGGGCTAGATGACGGCAAGTCTAAAATCATAATCAGTATCAGAAAAATATTATTATTATTATTATTATTATTATTATTATTATTATTATTATTTACCATTAAAATGTAAACAAAAGAACATGACAGTATATGATAGTATATTATCAAAATAGAACAAATGCAATAAGTGACAAGTATTAATAATTCAATACGCTTTTGAATAGCAATACAGCCTTTATTTTTGCAACATCATCACAAATGACACAGTTTTACACATAATCAAATACACGACTCGATTTATGAGTAGTTTAAATCTCAGAAGACACGTGTACTAATTATTATTTTATGATTTAAGAGGGAGAACTTATAATGAAGAAAAATGTCAGCCAATTGAAGTCTTTTGAAGGATAATTAGGAGCCTTTGTAGGGTGACGGCCAGATCCCGTAGAAAACGGGAATATTCTGAACTGTGGCCGTCGTTATAAAAACGATTTTGACGGGAGAAGCTAACTCAAAAAACCCACCTAACCTATGCTAAAAGCCGTATCCTTACTCAGGGGGGCTGTGCCCTCCCCCCCTGCGCCAGGACCCCCCCCTTACACAACATATTTAAGATCCGTAGCCCATTTCCAAACGTTTTTATTCTATACAAGATGACAGTCAGAGCGATAATAAGCAAATTAGAACGCTTGGCCGTAGCGCTACAAACTACCCGATAATTAAATCCTGGAAATGTTAAGAAAGATAAACGAGGTATTTCTTCCCTTGCAGTTATCTCTCTCTCTCTCTCTCTCTCTCTCTCTCTCTCTCTCTCTCTCTCCTCTCTCTCTCTCTCTCTCTCTCTCTCATTCCAACCACACTTTTTCTCCCCGTCTCTCCCTTCCCACAGGAAAATTTTAAGCGAGACAATGAAGTGAACCATGGCAAATAAGTTGAGAGAGAGAGAGAGAGAGAGAGAGAGAGAGAGAGAGAGAGAGAGAGAGAGAGAGAGAGAGAGAGAGAGAGAGAGGAAATCCATTAAAGGCGTGGAATCCACCGGTGTTATTAGCCTTTGTTCCCGAGAAGTTTCTGAAAATCTTTAATCTTTCTTCCTGCGAAATAGAATTCCATTTTCACGAAATAAAGAAAGGCGTGAGAATTCTATTAACGCTGATGGAGTCAGTGTTTCCTGCAGTATAATTTTCATAACAAATGTTTATTTAAGTTTA
>NC_090736.1:2078940-2081440 GCF_036898095.1 Palaemon carinicauda | reverse complement strand
ACACACACACACACACACACACACATATATATATATATACATATATATATATATATATTTATAAGTATATTTAACCATCTTTGTATATAAATATACATTAAATTATATATATATATATATATATATATATATATATATATATATATATATATATATATATATATATATATATATACATATTTATACATATACATAATTTTCTCTCGTCATGAATTATACCCTCAAAATGTATTTGTAAACCTGTGACATCACAAGACTATAAATGCAGTTTCGGTCCTGTGGAACGTATCCTTCATCCTAATTAACTGGATCCTACGAGTATCCTTGGCCACCTGGATAGCTTCTGCTACTTAGGCAGATTATGTCCTGCATAATTTAATCGCATCCAGAAAATTATATCTAATTCCGTCTGTGTCGAGGCTGCAACCTATGTAAATGAGGCCTTCCATAATTCAACATCTCTAATAGGAACTTCTAATGACTTCCAGTTTATGAGTTTTCTTTAATATGATTAAGAAAGTTTATTAATTGTGTGTGATAATAAGAATAGGGGCAAACTTATAGACATTTTTCTTATTGTGTCCTTATGATGAGTTTACGTTTCATCGTCCAATATTTTTCAAATATTTTGTTCCTTTATTTTGTTATTTTTTTTTTCAAGATAAATGTAACAAATAAAACAGTAATGAGGGTAGAAACTCTGATTGTCGAAAATGTTAGCTCAAAATAGTATGGTTTTATAAGGAAGGTCATTTATGAATTAATAAAACTGATAAAGTAACAAAGAATGAGAGGATATGTCAGATAAATAACAAATCTTGGGAAAGAGAAAAGCAACGTAGTTGATAGCAAACTAATAAAAGATATAAAAAAAAGTTGTTCAAAGGGAACAAATTGTTTTTATTTGATTGTATGAGAAATGGTATTTCAGGGAAATTGAAAGAAGGGATTAAAAAGAAAAATGATGACTGTATTGTACCGCACGTGGTTCATACATGATTGTACACTGTAATGTTATTGCCTTTTTTGTCTTTGATAACAGAATCTGTTTAAGCTTGCCTTCGCATGCATTATTTTATTTGAATTTTCGTGACATTCTTGCTCGGAACTGATAGTATATAAACTTTCTATCTTATCTCTCGTCCTTCCCCACACTGAGAACAGAACCTGTTTAAGCTTGCCTTCGCATGCATTATTTTATTTGAATTTTTGTGACATTGTTGCTCGGAACTGATAGTATATAAACTTTCTAATCTCTTATCTCTCGTCCTTCCCCACACTGATAACAGAACCTGTTTAAGCTTGCCTTGGCATGCATTATTTTATTTGAGTGTTTGTGACATTCTGTCTCGGAAGTGCTTGTATATAAACTCGCTATCTGTTGAATATAGGTTATTTGAATTCACCTTCCCTTTGTTAGTACCCAGCTCGCACAGTATAATCAAACAAAAACAGTATTAGATAATGGCCAGATGTTTTGAATAGAAAAGAAATATAACTCGAGGAAATGCAATGTGAACTAAATGAGAGACATTATAAATGATTACCAAAGTCTGTAAAGTTGTGTTAATCAAGGTTAATTCGTCAGTTAATTCTTTTTCGACGCAGTTCCACAAGTCCAATAAATCTAATATTTTGGGAGCATATTCCAGAATAGAATTGTAAATTCACTTTTCAAAATGTTACGACTTTATTTCAGGTTATTTCTCTTTATAATTTGACATTAAATGATTTTTTATGATGTTTTTCAGTGACATTTTAGCCCGATATTATTTCAGCCCTTTGCTTTTAGGTAAATCATTTTAGGAAGAGGGTTTATATTATTATCATTATGAAATTATTATTATTATTATTATTATTATTATTATTAGTAGTAGTAGTAGTAGTAGTAGTAGTAGTAGTAGCTAAGTTACAACCCTAGTTGGAAAAGCAAATATACTATAAGCCCAAGGGCTCCACCAGGGAACAAAAGCCCAGTGAGGAAAGGAAATAAGGAAATAAATAAACCATATGAGAAATAATGAACAATTAAAATGAAATATTTTTAAACATTAACATTAAAACCAATATTATTATTATTATTATTATTATTATTATTATTATTATTATTATTATTATTATTATTATTATTATTATTATTATTATTATTATTATTTGCTAAGCTACAACCCTAGTTGGAAAAGCAGGATGCTATAACCCCAGGGTCTCCAACAGGGAAAGTAGCCCAGTGAGGAAAGGAAACAAGAAAAAAAAATCTTTAAGAAGAGTAGCAACATTAAAATAAATATCTCCTATATAAACTATGAAAACTTTAACAAAACAAGTGTACTCTCAAGCAAGGACTTATTAAAGGACTTATGTCAGCCTGTTCAACATTTGCGACTCCTTAGCTGAAAAAGCAACATACAAATGAAAATAGAGACCACTATGAAAATATTGAAATACTACTACACATTTCCTTCAGTTCAATTCACTGGTTCTCATATCGTTTATTTTTTTC
>NC_090736.1:2031366-2078440 GCF_036898095.1 Palaemon carinicauda | reverse complement strand
ATAGGATTTCTGAAATACTTCTGACTCTCTCTCTCTCTCTCTCTCTCTCTCTCTCTCTCTCTCCTCTCTCTCTCTCTCTCTCTCTCTCTCTCTCTCTGTCGTGTGTTTTTTAGTTTTTTTTCAAATAGGATTTCTGAAATACTTCAGACTCTCTCTCTCTCTCTCTCTCTCTCTCTCTCTCTCTCTCTCTCTCTCTCTCTCTCTCTCTCTCTCTCTCTCTCTGAACCATGCAGGCAGTTATCTATCTCGTTATTCATTAATTTTTGTGAGTAGCTGATTTGGATTTTATATATATATATATATATATATATATATATATATATATATATATATATATATATATATATATATATTTTTATATACATATATGTATATATATATATATATATGTATATATATGTATATATATATATATATATATATATATATATATATATATATATATATATATATATATATGTATATATATATACATATATGCAGAAGAACCACAGGGAAAATGAAAATGAAAGTGGTTCTTCTGCATCTGAGCATCACGTTTTCCTGTGATTTTTACGCATATATATATATATATATATATATATATATATATATATATATATATATATATATATATATATATATATATATATGTATATATATATACATATACGTATATATATATATATATATATATATATATATATCTATATATATATATATATATATATATATATATATATATATATATATATATATATATACTAATTTCCTTTCCATATCAAGAACATAACAAATATCTTGAAATTATTAAGAGAAAAGTATGAAAATAAACCCATTGAAATAAAAGTGAAAATGCAGTCTCCAATCCTTGTTTCCGTCAGTTATAAGTTATGAAAGGACACTAAAAACCCTTTTCTATAGGTCGTCGCTCCTTAAGAGAGTATAGTCCATACAGTTTTTTCTCCACCTCTCAACTTAGATTGCCAAAGTTATCAGTTGAATGACGAAATAAGAGATGACGTTAAATAGAAATTTTAGGTATTCATGGAAGTTGACAGGTCAGAGTGAGGTGTCTTCAAAATATGGATATTCGTATAGTCTCTGAAATCCCGAGATCTTTATTTTGTTTTCAAAACTGGAGAATAGTAGCAATACGATGGAATTATACCTTTATATTTCATCTGTAATAGTATGCAAGTGTGTTGTAAAGTGAGTCAGTTTAACAATTTTCATTTGTTATATTATATGTGTCGTAAAGTGAGCCAGTGTACAAATTTTCATTTGTTATAGTCTGTTTGCCGTAAAGTGAATCGGTTTAACAATTTTCGTTTGTTATAGTAAGTGTGTCGTAAAGTGAGTCAGTGTACAAATTTTCATTTGTTATAGTATGTTTGTCGTCAAGTGAGTCACTTTAACAATTTTCATTTGTTATAGTATGTGTGTCGTAAAGTGAATCAGTTTAACAATTTTCGTTTGTTATAGTATGTGTGTCGTAAAGTGAGTCAGTTTAACATTCTAAAACAGATATTCTTGTCTATTGAAATATAGTGGAAGTAAGCAATACTGATTTATTATGTTTGCAACTTCAGGTTTGGCCAAACAAACAATGAAGAAATAAATATGAAAAAGCGAAAAAAAATATTGTCCAAGTTAATATATACTTTTTATTGTTAATTAGATAATAAATTTGGGTGCATTAGCAAGAACTTAGGTGTTTCCCTGTTACGTTATCTTATGGTGTTAAATGTATAAATTAAAACCAACATTAAATTGGAAAAGTAAAAGATTTCACCTATGGTAATGATCTTGTTAAACTTATTTTTGAACTCGATTACTGTATTACTGTTTACTATATCCGCTGGAAGTCTATTCCAAGTATTTGCTATTTTGTATATAAAGAAATGTCAATTTAATCCGACATCACTTTGATATCTTGCCTCTAAATAATTTCTCTCTCTGTTCACTTCTCTCTTTAACGTTACTATTACCTACCTATGGGAGGAAATGCCACAATTATTTATTTTATTATAGTTAAGGGTTATAGTGGGCAATGTGATAGCGTCCCTGACTTGTCAACGACAGACTGGGGATCGATTCTGCTCAAACTCGAAAGTTTTTGTCATCTGCAGCCATAACCTGGCCCTCCTTGGTCCTAGCTTGGGTAGAGAGGTGGCTTGGGCTCTGATCTTATGTATATATGTTCAGTCTCTAGGGCATTGTCGTGCTTGATAGGGCAATGTCACTGTCCCTTGCCTCTGTGGATTATGAGCGGCCTTTAAACCTTTTAAACCTTTAAAGACTATATTAAAATTTGCCCTTATTCTCTATTCACTCCTTCGTCAGACAGAGGAAGTCTCCCAACTCCCAACATTTCCTTTTCTCCTCTTTCTCGGATCCTCCGAAGTCGCTGCTAATAATTAACCAGCTGATTCGTTCCTTTCACCTCGATTTTCTACAGATTTTCACCAGAGAAACTCAATTTCCACGTTTCTTTAGTCCGTCTGGTTTGATAAACGTTTCCAGAAATGTCACGTCCTTTGCCTTTATCATGTTTTATCATTTTTTGAGATGGTCTTTGGTAATTTGAAAAATATATGTGAATGTATTATGTGGTCTTTTCATTTTGTGCAGTGAGGTCATTGACCTTTCAAGAGTACAGTGACTTGTAGAAAATATTCAGTGATATCATTGGACTCTCTTAAAAGTATCTTGATTTTTACGAAGTGTAGTTAACTGTATCTTTCCATCACAGTAGAGATTTCCACAAATTCAGTAGATTGAGCATATTAAGAGAGGAACAAGGAGAAAATGTCTAGACAATTTCCGTGTGCGTGTGTTTGTGATATATATATATATATATATATATATATATATATATATATATATATATATATATATATATATATATATATATATATAGTCATATTATAAAGGAAATATCAGAACCCCTGGAAGGTGGACTATTGCTACAAGACGAGCCCTTAAGTTATATTTGATCATATATCAACTGTAACAGCATTTGCTTAAAGTAACACGTTAAAGAATTAAAGCCTTTAAATTAGCAAATTGTGGTAATTAACAGTGGTTAGAAGTAAAAACAGTTATCTTTAATTTATCGTTATATATATTTCTATATCATTTCTTAGCTTACTGGAAAAAGCGTAAAGCACACACATACATGCAAACACACGTGTAGGTTATATGTGTATATATATATATATATATATATATATATATATATATATATATATATATATATATATATATATATATGTATGTATATGTATATATATATATATATATATATATATATATATATATATATATACATATTATACATCTTTCAATATCTGTATTCTCTCTTCCTCGGGATCAGAGGTCCAAGAGGAATCAACTTTATGTCTATGATCCCGTGGTAGAAAGTATCCAGTTATTAAGAGATGTATACTATATGGCTTATATGAATATATATATGAAAAACACGTATAAATGTGCAAAAGTATCATTTATATGTGTGTATGTTCATATATAAATATATATATATATATATATATATATATATATATATATATATATATATATATATATCTATCTATCTATATATATACATATATATATATATATATATATATATATATATATATATATATATATATATATATATATGTGTGTGTGTGTGTGTGTGTGTGTGTGTGTGTGTGTGTGTATGCGTGTGTGTTTCTGTGTGCGTGTGTGTGTGTGTGTGTTTATGATTACCGATGTGAAAACAATAATTAATCAAAGCTTCAATTCTCACAAACATTTTTATATCTTACCAACTCAGGCCTGATTATTGATTCATAACGACACAATCAAAAAGCGGAAACTTTCCATTTAATATAGATGAATCGTTAGAAATTCACGTTCCATCTGATTCAATGTGATTAAAATCAAATTGATTTTTTTGTTTACCTCGCAGAGCTTAATACCTTCGACCACATCATGGAGTGTGGGACAACAACAAAAGGATTAGAGAGTAAGCTGTTGGGTCGGTTCAGGAACTGTTTTAGGTTTTAGGGCACAAATTTACTCTGTTATTGAACTGTCGAAGGCACATTCGTCAACTATATTCTTCGAACAGTTCAGTGATGATAACAAAACGTACTATTATTATTATTATTATTACTAGCCTAGCTACAACCCTAGTTGGAAAAGCAAGGTGCTATTGAGTCGGTTTGGGAACTGTTATAGGTTTTAGGGCACAAATATACTCTGTTATTGACCTGTCGAAGGCACATTCGTCAACTATATTCTTCGAACAGCTCACTGATAATAACAACACGTATATTATTATTATTATTATTATTATTATTATTATTATTATTATTATTATTATTATTATTATTATTATTATTATTATTATTATTGAGTTAAAAGTAATGGCTGCATCGGCAGAGTTTATTTTCTTATCCAATTTTTCTATTTTCCGGATAATTCTCTTTTCTAGAGCGCTGCAATCAGCCAGCAGACTTGAAAAATTCATCAGTCGGGTGAATGACAAAATCGGGAAGACTTTTCAAGTATATTCTCACAAAATACAAGTAAAACTTTTGGTACAAAATAGTAAAAACTACGACGCGTTTCGAGGATAAGTCCTTCCTCTTCTTCAGGTAGAGAGTGAGGTGGATGCTGCAGTCGGGTGGTATTTATACCCAGGATCAGGATTACAAGTGAAAGGGCTGGAATTTTCATTGGTTTTCATTGTTTGATCGGAGCTGATATGGTATGAAGAAGAGGAAGGACTTATCCTCGAAACGCGTCGTAGTTTTTACTATTTTGTACCAAAAGTTTTACTTGTATTTTGTGAGAATATACTTGAAAAGTCTTCCCGATTTTGTCATTCACTCGACTGATGAATTTTTCAAGTCTGCTGGCTGATTGCAGCGCTCTAGAGAAGAGAATTATCTGGAAAATAGAAAAATTGGATAAGAAAATAAACTCTGCCGATGCAGCCATTACTTTTAACTCAACCTGCCTAAAAGAAGGTCTCCTACCACGATATTATTATTATTATTATTATTATTATTATTATTATTATTATTATTATTATTATTATTATTATTATTATTATTAGTCAAGCTACAACCCCAGTTGGAAAAGCAAGATGCTATGAGCCCAAGGGCTCCAATATAGAAAAATAGCCCAGTGAGGAAAGGAAGTAAGGAAGTAAATAAATGATTAGAACAAATTAACAATAAATCATTTTAAAAACAGTAACAACGTCAAAACAGATATATCATATGTAAACTGTACAATTATAAAATTAAACATTTAGATTTAATGTGAAAATAAGGGATATGTATGTAAATATATATATGTATATATATATATATATATATATATATATATATATATATATATATATATATATATATATTTATTTATTTATTTATTTATTTATTTATTTAATGTATTATCGCAATATCGAAAGCACATCCGTCAACTATATTCTTAGAAAGGTTCGGTGATAATAACAACACATATAGTTATAGTTTTAATGGTGAGTAGATACGACAAAGAGGAATTGGGAACAAAATATAAAAGATATGCAAGATTGCCTAGAAAATATTTGGGAATAATGGGAAATATAGACTTTGGCTACATCTTGTGGCAGACCTAAGAGAAAGATAACAGGACAGATGAAAGCGAAGAGAGATCTTGAAAGGAGAAGTTGATGTTGCAATGTTGTGCAAATTTTATTGGATCTTGACTTGGAATATCAAAATTAATTATTAAATAACTTTGATATTATTGACAATAATTTGAAGCATATAAGTTGACATTGAATCGACTTATAAGGATATCGAATTATGAACTACTTCTTGAATAACAGATTATGATTGATGCGAGTCACTCAACTTCGAAGCTCATCAGTAGGCCTATCCACGTTACAGCAATTCCTGTATGAAAGAGGCGCCTCCGAGATGTATTGCCCAGTTGCCAGGTGCTGTCAAGAGCGATTATGTCCAACGGACATTGTTCTGTCGAGAAGCTGTCAAGTGTCTGTCAATTTCTGGGTCCCTTTAATCTCGGGACTTTTAGGCTCACCATGTCAACATGTTTGTATTGAGCGTTCTCGCTCAGCAAATACAAAATCGACGAAATATTTTCTTTTTATGGAGCTCTCAGTGAATGTCCCCAATTGCTCCTCTTGTACGACAATTTTGGTTAAGAGAAAAAAAATACTGTGTTTACTTTAATAAACATAGTGGCCTGTTGGTAGCGTCCTTTAGTTGCTACAACCTCACCGTCCTTATGAGCTAAGGTTTGGTGGTTTAGGGGAGCTGAGTCATCAGCACCCATTGCCTGGCCGTCCTTGGTCCTAGCTTGCGTGGAAAGGGGCCTTGGGCGCTGATCATATGTATATATAGTCAGTCTCTAGGGCAATGTCCCTTGCCTCTGCCATTCAAGAGGTTTAAACCTTTAAACCTTTAAACCTTTAAATGGGGTTAATTTACGAACTCAAAATATACCATTTAGGAAATTTACAAGATGGTTTAGTGGTAGACTTCCTGCAAATTACAGAAATTAATAATGAACCCATAGGATTTCCTCCCACACTTTATCTCCAGTTTACTTTTCCCAAACTAAGGTGAAACCAATTTCGGAAATCAGTCATGAAATCGCTCTTTGTGGGGTAGGACTCAAACACACATTATTATTATTATTATTATTATTATTATTATTATTATTATTATTATTATTATTGTTGTTGTTGTTGTTATTGTTGTTGTTGTTGTTATTGTTGTTGTTGTTGTCATCATCATCATCATCATCATCATCATCATCATTATTATTATTGTTGTTATTATTATTATTAATATTATTATTATTATTACTTGCTAAGCTACCACCCTAGTTGGAAAAGCAGGATAGTATAAGTGCTATAAGCCCAAGGATCCAACGGGGAAAAATAGCCCTGTGAGGAAAAGAAATAAATAAACTTAAATAGAAGTAATGAACAATTAAAATTCTTTAACAACAATAACATTAGAATTATTAGGATAGGATAGAGAGAAGTTTATTTTTAACCATAAACCACAAAAGAAAAAAAAATGAATCGAAGTTAACTTGCACATACCGAATTTTGATACTTCATCACAGACCTAACTCTTTTGAGATTTATTCTGTAGACTCCACTCTTAATAAGTCTTCCGCTCATCTGATTAAAATGAATGAGAAATAGAGGAAAGTTTTTTTTTCTTTTTGTTTTCCCTTTTTGAGGTCAGGGGCAAATCATTAGCATCGTTGTCTCATCACTGCCAATTTTGTATGGACACAATCTTTAGTCACGAAAGAGAAGATGATGAAAGGACAGCCAGCTCACACGAATGCAGTAAAGGTTTCATTGATTTATTTTATGTATAGACTGATTACTTGTCGTATTAAATTGATTATTTTTTGCCTAAATAAAATCATCTTCATCATCTCCTCCTACGCCTATTAACGTAAAGGGCCTCTGTTAGATTTCGCAAGTCGTCTCTATCTTGAGATATTTATTCAATACTTCTCCATTCATCATCTCTTATTTCGTGCTTCATAGTCCTCAGCCATGTAGGCCTGGGTCTTCCAACTCTTCTAGTGCCTTGTAGAACCCAGCTGAACGTTTGGTTAACTAATCTCTCTTGTGGAGTGCTTTGAAAAAGGACTGGAATATCAAATTATCTTTTAGACGTTAGCAGACAAAAGGAAAAAAGTAATTGCTATTTATACAACAACTATAACAGACAATTTGTATCTGTTATTATTGCACCAGGGAATTAGAATTCTAGCAGAAAGTAGCTTATGTAATATTTGATCTTTTGCACACTCTAATATCATACATTTCTAAGGAAAATTGTAAAAAATAAACATATTAAAATTTCAAAGAAAAATGTCACTTTGTATGAAAGTTTCAAGTATATGAAATTTTATTCTTTTTAACAAATACACAAATATCTCTACATGACCGATATAAAAATTTTCAAAATGATATTGATATTACCGACATGTTTGATAACAATAATAACTTTTTTTTAAATGAAAGTGAATTACAATTAATTTATAATAAAAGAAGATTGTAGGTCAAAGACAAAACAAAGGACTCATCCAGACGAGGAAGCCTTGAAATTTTAATCTCATTCAACCGATTCATTTATTCGGTACTTGAACTTTACAAATACTGATTAAACAACAGTTATCTCAAACGCTATCAGCCATCAGACATCCGATTGATGAATATCTATGCAAAGCGAAAGTGACAATAAAGATATATTTTTCATTTTGAATTTTATAACACGCTGTTTTTTTATTCAGTTTTTCTAATGATAGATATGATGCATAAAAAGGGTTCGTGTGATTGTTGCTTCACTGGAGAGGCAAAAGAATCCTGTCTTTTAAAACGTAAAAGTCTGAAATAGAATGTTTATGGAGTACGAATTTAAAAGAATCGCGTCCACAGTTTCTCTCCCAACAAAAAGAAATAAACTTTATTTTGAAACTTCGTTTTATGTTGTTGTTTTTTTTTTTGGACGAATGATCGAGAATATAAATGGAATATCCAAAGTAGCGTTTATTTAAAGTCTATTTTGACGTTATGACTAAAAGTGATTTTACTTAGCTTTTGTTCTTGTTATTGGGAAATTTTTCCTTCAAATATTTTCGAGATTGGAAAATTAGGAAAAATTAAGCATCTCAATTATTGAAGAGTAATATCTTAATTACGACATGAGGAAATTGATTACATATAGACGATAGATCTCTGCCAATCAAATAGAAACTTTATTTTTTCCATTTATTGTGTTGTGTTCGTCATTGCGAGGAGTAAAAAATGTCTTATCAGACTTTTTATTCTCTGTCTACTCAGTTCATCATCAAAACATTCTATTATTTACATAATTTCTCATGTAACAACCGCTTGGGTAACTATTTCTCTCCCTCTTGTTTTGTTAGAGCTTTTATAGTTTATATTGGGAATATCTATTTTAATGTTGTTACTTTTCTTAGAATATTTTATTTTTCCTTGTTTCCTTTCCTCACTGGGCTATTTTCCCTGTTAGGCCCCTAGGCTTATAGCATCCTGCTTTTCCTTCTAGGGTTGTAGCTTAACAAGTAAGAATAATAATAATAATAATAATAATAATAATAATAATAATAATAATAATAATAATGACACTGAATTCTTCTATCAGTGTTCTTCAGCTTTCTCTATATCAAAACTTTTCGAATAGGCCTAAGTATTCTCGAGAGAATGAGGAATGTTATTATACTTTAGATCTTTGGGTAACCAAACCAATTTCCTCCTGGGTAGTATAGTGGTAATGCGTTTGCCTAGCATTCGCATGGCAGCATATCGATCCCAGCCTGGGACCGTGAGTTTAAGCTGTTTACTGGGAAGGCTACTGCTGTTGTTGGTCACCATAGGGGGGGGGGGATGGGCTTGCCTGGCTGACGTTCTGGTGAGCATCTATTTTGACGAAAGTACAACTGACACCAGACATCTTTAAACTTTAAACGCTTTTCCAAAAGCATAATACAGGATATAAATAATGGAGGCGTTAAATATCTGCTTATGGTTCTTGCTAGTGAGCATTCCTCGTGAATAGGAAGAGAGTGGCATGCATGAAGTATTTGATCCAGCTCAAAGTTCTTTGCTTGCCAGGTAAGTGAATTAATCTTCAATGAGCATTGTAGCAATTGGATTTTTGTGTTCGTTTATGCTTTAAATATTTGAAAGAAAATAATGACGACCATTTGTGAGAGATGGACATAGCAAAATTTTTTATAGTGTACTCGTTGTTATTCATCTAGCATTGTAAAATTGTATTTCAGGGCTATATATGATGAATAAAAAACCCCAAGAGAAGTATATTTTTCATGTACGCGTTTCTGAATGCAAGTGTAGTTTCATACGTTTATGATAAACATTTATTTGAGCATACACTATTAAAAGAATATTATTATTAATATCACTTTCCTGCCGCCATAAAAATATTCAAAGTAAAAATTTAGATAGAAAATAGTCATAAGTATTTGAATACTTATACTGTGAATTTATAATTCAGCATACCTCAAGCAAGAGAACGCTAACATCACGACAGTGGAAGACACGGTACAGAGGCTCTGGCAGTAACACCCAAGATTAGAGAACAATGATTTGATCGTAAAGTGTACTTTTCCGAGAAGAGATGCTTACCATATACAGAAGAAGTTGTTCATTTATCTCCTGGCGATTTTCTTGACTTTTACGGGTAATTCCAGCGCTTGCTGACACTTCCAGGCAAATATGTTCATGAAATGAGAGGAGAACTTGTTCAATGTTCAGTGGCTTTGTGTCGCCTCAATTTTATATCTCGTTTCTTATCTCCTCTTACTTTGCCGTCATCATTATCTACAATCTTCTGGCATTCACTCACAGCTACTCTTTCCATAATTTACTTCATTGAGCCACTAAGACATACGTTCCTACAAAAATATATACATACGTATATATGCATATATACGCATACATGAACACACACACACACACACACACACACACACACACATATATATATATATATATATATATATATATATATATATATATATATATATATATATATATATATATATACATACATATTGTGTTTGTGTATAATCTGTATTTACATACACATATGTACAGTATATATATATATATATATATATATATATATATATATATATATATATATATATATATATATATATATATATATATATATATATATATACATACATATTGTGTTTGTGTATAATCTGTATTTACATACACATATGTACAGTATATATATATATATATATATATATATATATATATATATATATATAGGCCTATATATATATATATATATATATATATATATATATATATATATATATATATATATATATATATATATATATATATATATATATGTGAGTTTGTGTGTTCGTGTGTATGTGTGTATAATCTGTATTTACGTGTATATATATGCATATATAATATATATATATATATATATATATATATATATATATATATATATATATATACTTTATATATATATATATATATATATATATATATATATATATATATATATATATATATATATATATATATATATATATATATATATATATAATGTGTGTGTGCGTGTGTGTTTGTGTGTATATGTGTATAATTTGTATTTACATGTATATATATATATATATATATATATATATATATATATATACATATATATATATATATATATATATATATATATATATATATATATATATATATATATATATATATATATATATATATATACATATACAGTATAAAATGTACCTCCAGTTATTACAAAGCAGTTTTATTCCTGAAAGCTCATTTATATCGAGTCAACAAAGCTGTCATTGTAAAAAAAAAAAAAAAAAAAAAAAAAAAAAAGTCCTCGCAAAATGTTTTGATTGGCGTAATCATCATATATCTCTACATGGGACAGCTGGATAATTGCATGTGACAGAGGCCATTATAATATCCTGATGAATGAGAATGCCAAATAATTAATGAATAGAGGAAAGCACAATGAAATCAGAACAGTATCCATCTGTTACTCTGAAATAAATTTCGCAAATCAATATAATTGGTTTCGTGTTGACAATGGAGGTTAGGCAAATTGCAATTCTCAATATTTTCTTAAGTAGAATATATAAAGGTTAAGGTCATGGTCCCGGGCGGGGATCGATCTGCTGCGCTGCAAATGCTAGCTTAACATGTTACCACTGTACGAGCCAGGAGTCTATGAGTCCACGGAAGTTACAATATAATAATAACGAAAGACAGTAGAGGAAAATAGATTGAATACATAAAACATGTCTTATATTAATTATACTTCAATTTAATTAATAATCTTTGTGTTTTTATACTGAATCCTAACAGTAAAAATGTTAAGTAACACAATTTTTAATGATAAAAAAATCAGATGTGGGTGACGTGTACACCACAAATAGAACTAAACTCGAAAGCTCCCCGTATTTAGCCTAAAATAAGTATTCACTTTACCGAAATGACATTTACCGGGTACCAGAATAGTCTCCTGCTATTAAGAACAAATGTCAAGATTGGTTTATGATCATAACCCATAAAATCGTTGAACTTCATATTAGAAATGTTCAATATTCTCCAACAATCTTATCTCCAAGACTACCTAGCATGGATATTTTCTTCATATCTCTACTGTAAAGTCAGCATATGAAAAGTGGGAGGCGATGTCCGTAGACTTTGGTTAAATGTTGGCAATATTCATTAGCGGTCTGAAATATCTTGTTTCTTCCATATTTCTAGGAGGAAGGACGGAATGAAAAGTATGTAAAAAATACAGTGGAGAGACATTCCAGCTTGAAACAGATTACAGAAGACATGGTGATGGGAAAGTTATCTAGTTTCAAACTAGATAGAATATCGCCATTCATACAAATGCTACAGGATTATTCATGGATTTTCAAAGATTGAAATAATATCTGATACTTCCCACTGGTGGAGAAGGTTATACCCTTAAGGAGCAACCTTTTAAATCACTTAAGAAAGAAAGACAGAACTATATGGCTGACTATACTGGAGAGAAGGAAACTCTATAATATTAAATGCTTAGCTGAACTCTTCAGTGCTATGATTTGAAAAAATAGACATAATGTGCAAATACTTAGTATCTTCAGAGATTCTTACAAACTTATTGTTTAGGATGTAAGGAATCTGTCTGCATTTGCATAAACAAGGCATTGCTGATGTTTTTGAGATAAGCCCGACATAAATATGTCATTAAGGCAACTTCATCGTTCGCGAGATGAATGCAGTGTGAGCGTTTAAGAGAGTCTTACAACATGAGAGTTCAAATAGAACAGCAGTTGTGTTTGAAAACTTAATGCTTTGACTTTGCTTTGCTTTGACGGCTGCTTTTCCGGTCCCATACAGCAGGGGGACCCCACTCTCTACAGAACCTCCACTGTTGTTATATCTTAGTACGTTCAGAATATTCAACGTTTCATATCACGTTTTGCTCATTTATTGACAGTGTAAACGTTTAAGATGTGAAGAACTGGAATGTATTCATAAGGTTAAAGAGAAAGTCATCGTTTAAGAGGTGTCCATACCAGGAGTGTACAAGAAATTAAGACATCGCATGATTACGAGATAGTGAGGTCGTGGGTGTTCCAGACATGAATGTAACCCTACTGCTGAAGGAAAGAAAACATCAGGCATATACTGTTTAGCCTCAGGTCTTTGAGTATATAGAACATTCTACGGCCGTGAGGTGATATTTCTTTCTTAAGCTAGAAAGTTTTTGGGTCCTTTAAGTGGCCAGAGAGTGCTGCATTGGATCCCTCTGTAGTTACAGCTCATCTTTGTCTATACATATACAGAATATTCTGTCTTATTCTTTGGTAGTAGGTTGGACAGGGCACCAACCACCAGTTGAGATACTACCGCTAGAAAGTTATTAGGTCTTTTTACTGGCCAGACAGTACTGCATGCACTTATCTCTGGTTACGGCTCATTTTTACTTTGCCTATACATACACCTAATAGTTTGGCCTATTCATTCCAGATTCTCCTCTGTCCTCATACATCTGCTCAAGGGGTTAACTCAGTGGTTCTTAAACTTTTTTGCCTTGCGCCCCCCATCTGCATTAAGCATAGATCCTGTGGCCCCCCCCCTCCCCACCCTTGAAATTTCTGCCTAAGTAGAAAGTATTATTTCAATAAAATAAACATTGTTCATAGAAATGGGTAAAATAAATATATTATGATGAAACAAAATTTTATCATAAGCTTTTTCAAACTGTTTTAGCATTATACAGATTACAGTTATTACATTGATAGAAAATACTTGAAATAATACAAATTACTGCAAACATAAACATTATTTTTACTCATAATACAATCATTCATGGATCATGACCACATCAAAAAATATTACACATCTTCCTTAGTAATTGATTTATCCATATTTATGTAGTATTGTAAAACAAAAGCCATCATAATTACTACATTTTTATTTTCATTGTTACTATTCTAACTACTAGCGCCCCCCTTGAAAGCTCCGCCCCCCAGTTTAATAATCACTGGGTTAACTGGTGAACTGTAATTGTTCTTCGTTACTTTCCTCTTGGGAAGGGTACAGGAGACTCTATAGCTATGATAAGCAGCTCTTCTGGGAGAAGGACACGCAAAAATAAAATCATTGGGTAGTACCATAGCCTCTTTACCATGGTCTGCCACAGTCTTGGGTTAGAGTTCTCTTGCTTGAGGATACACACGGGCACACTATTCTTTCTCATTTATCTTCCTCTTGTTGTTTTGGGGTTTTTTTAGATTATATATAAAAGGTTTATTTTAACGTTATCACTGTTGAATAATTTATTTTCATTGTTTATTGCTTCGCTTTTAGTTTATTTGTTTCCTTGTTTCCTTTTACTCACTGGGCTATTTTCCCTGTTGGATCCCATGGGCTTATAGCATCCTGCTTTTCCAACTAGGATTGTAGCTTAGCTAGTCATATTGACGCTAACGGCCTCGATTAGATTTCGACAGCCGTCTCTATCTTGAGCCTTTAATTCACTCATCATCTCCTATGTTATGCTTCATAGTCCTCAGCTATGTAGGCCTGGGTCTTCCAACTTTTCTAGTGTCTTGTGGAGCACAGTTCAAAGATTGGTGAGCTAATCTCTTGGGGAGTGCGAAGAGCATGACCAAACCATCTCCATGTACCCCTCACCATGATCTCATCCACAAATGGCACTCGAATAATCTCTCTTATAGTTTCATTTCTAATCCTGTCCTGCCATTCAACTCCCAATATACTTGTGAGGACCTTTTTTTCTCAAATGTACAAAATCTATTGGATATTAGCTCGATCATAATCATTCAATGTTTATCATTTACGCAATCGGAGATATCTGTTTGAGGCTCGTGGTGAAGATGTCAGGTTCATCCTTGCCAAGATCCTTGGACATGATGTGTCGTACAATGCTAGTGGCATTTTAAATTTTATATAAGAAGCAGGTCTTCTTAATGCTATTTAACTTTTATAACACATTTACTTTTCTGGTTTTGATTCAATATTCTTTTAATCTTTTTTTTATAATAAACGATATCGGCGTCAATGACCTTCGATGTCAGGATGCCAGAGAACTTCAAATCATTCATTCATTAATTCATTTCTATAATAAAAGAAATTGGAATTTGGTTCCTGTAATTGTGTATAGTTGTTGACGGAACGTTTGACTTTGACAGAAATGAAATACAGCTTTGACAGTTATTGGGTCAGTGACGAAATGAAACGGGAGAGGAGACGGATATTACAAACAGTTGAATGTCATAATGAAAACAGCCATGAGGGGAAGGTTGTCTCAGGAACCAAGTTAATAACACTTCAGTGAAGAAGTTAATAGCATTTCAGTAAAGAAGTTAATAACTAATAACATTTAAGTAAAGCAGTTGTTACCGCTTCAATAAAAAAAAATGATACCGTTTCAATAAAGTTAATAACATTTCATTGAATAAGTTACTAGCATTTCAGTAAAGAAGTGTATAACATTTCGATAAAGAAGTTAATAGCATTTCAGTAAAGAAGTTAATAACTAATAACATTTCAGTAAAGAAGATAATACCGTTTCAATAAAGAAGTTAATAGCATTTCAATGAAGAAGTTTATAACATTTCAATAAAGAAGTTAATAGCATTTCAATGAAGAAGTTAATAGCATTTCAGTAAAGAAGTTCATAGCTTGTCAATATAGAAGTTATTACCATATTAATAAAGAAGTTATTAGCATTTCAGTGAAGTAGTTAATAGCATTTCAGTAAAGAAGTTAACAGCATTTCAATAAAGAAGTTATTAGCATTTCAATGAAGAAGTTAATAACATTTCAGTGAAGAAGTTAATACCGTTTCAATAAAGAAATTGATGCCGTTTCGATAAAGAAGTTAATAACATTTCATTAAATAAGTTAATAGCATTTGAGTAAAGAAGTTTATAGCATGTCAATAAAGAAGTTATTAGCATTTTAAAAAAGAAGTTATTAGTTATTAGCATTTTAATAAAGAAATTAGCATTTCAGTCAAGTAGTTAATAGCATTTCAGTAAAGAAGTTAACAGCATTTCAATAAAGAAATTATTAGCATTTCAGTGAAGAAGTTAATAACATTTCAGTAAAGAAGTTATTAGCATTTCAGTAAAGAATTTAATAACATTTCAATAAAGAAGTTATTCGTATTTCAGTGAAGAAGTTAATAACATTTCAGTAAAGAAGTTATTAGCATTTCAGTAAAGGAGTTGATAGCATTTCAATAAAGAAGTTAATAGTATTTCAATAAAGAAGTTATTAGCATTTCAGTGGAGAAGTTGATAGCATTTCAGTATAGAAGTTAATAGTATTTCAGTAAAGAAGTTAACATATCAGTGAAGAATTTAATATTTCAATAAAGAGGTTAATAACACTTTAATAAAAGAAGTTAATAACATTTCAATATAGAAGTTAATGACATTTCAATAAAGAAGTTAATATTTCAATAAAGTTAATAGCATTTCAATGAAGAAGTTAATAAACTCAACAAAAGTTAATAGCATTCCAGAAAAGTTAATGTTTAAATAAAGAAGATAATAATATTTGAATAAAATTAATACCACTTCAATAAAGAGGTTAATAACATTTCAACAAAGAAGTTAATAACATTTCAATAAAGAGGTTAATAACATTTCAATAGAATTAATAACACTTCAATAAAGAAGTTAATAACATTTCAATAAAGTAAATAACACTTCAGTAAAGAATTTGATAACATTTCATTAAAATTAATAACATTTCAACAAAGAAGTTAATAACTATTTCAACAAGTTATTAACATTTCATTAAAATTAATAACACTTCAATAAAGAAGTAAACACTAATTCAGGCCACCGTAAGAGAATCCTAGTTAATAAAAAAGCCAATTTGTATTTGAAGCTGTAATCCCAGTGAGACTCTCACAGAATCCTCCTCCTTATAATTGATTCTGGGAAAATGTCATTTTCTTTCCCAAGGAAGAAAGATTAAAGATCCTGATAAACTTTCACGGAACAAAGGTTAATATCCTACAGGAATCTCTTGCATTATTGCATTTCCTTTTTTCTTTTTTCCTTTTTTCTCTTGCTTTCATTGGATGCCCTGGTTTGCTTTAGTGTTTGTTTGTTTTCTTTTTCCCTTTTGAGAGAGAGAGAGAGAGAGAGAGAGAGAGAGAGAGAGAGAGAGAGAGAGAGAGAGAGAGAGAGAGAGAGAGAGAGAGAGAGAGAGAGAAACTAATCTTGGAAGTGTATCTTTTTATCTTAAGATATGGATTATATTTAGTCATGCAAAGACTATCTCACCTTTTTTGGACATAAGAAATCTTAACATTTTACTTTGAAATAGATGTCTGCGAGTAGATAAGTTCACTTTGTATATATATATATAATATATATATATATATATATATATATATATATATATATATATATATATATATATACATATATATATATATATATATATATATATATATATATATATATATATATATATATATATATATATATATATATATATATGTTTATCAGTGTCTCGATCTCTCACTTAAGTGTTTTTGCGTTTTGCTTCTCCTGCTAAGAATTACGAGATGAAGGAAATCTCATTGCATTGTTTCCGGTAGAAAACATTCTTTAATAATAATCCTTAATTCAGCTTATAACTTATCCATTTATTTTCTATGGAATGACCCTTCCTTATAACTCCATTCTTATTTGATAGTCACTTTACATTTCATATATTTCTCAGTCAATAGAGATAACGGCAAATATTTTATTATAATAATAATAATAATAATAATAATAATTATTATTATTATTATTATTATTATTATTATTATTATTACTACTACTACTTGCTAAGCTACAACCCTAGTTGGAAAAGGAAGATGCTAGAAGGCCATGGGCCCCAACAGGGAAAGTAGCCCAGTGAGGAAAGGAAACCAGGAAAAATAAAATATTTTAAAAACAGTAACAACATTGAAATAAATCTCTCCTATATAAACAATAAAAACTTTAACAAAACAAGAGGAAAGGAAATGAGGTAGAATAGTGTTCCAGAGTGTAACTTCAAGCAAGAGAACTCCAACCGAAGACAGTGGAAGACCATGGTAAAGAGGCTATGGCACTACCCAAGATTAGAGAACAATGGTTTGATTTTGGAGTGTCCTCCTAGAAGAGCTGTTGTTGTTGTAAAATCATCATCATATATGTGCAATACAATGGTGTCCCTTCATTGTAGAGGACTTGATACTCAATACCAAACTCGTTAGTTCCTTTTGGTAACTGCATGCTCACTCTACATGTATGGGGGAGCCTATAGGGGTGTCTTTTGAGTCATCAGCAGCCATTGCCTGGCACTCCTTTGTCCTAGCTTGGGTGGAGAGGGTCCTTGAGCGCTGATCATATATAATATGGTCAGTCTCTATGGCATTATCCTGCTTGATAGGGCAGTGTCACTGTCCCTTGCCTCTGCTATTCATGAGCGGCTTTCAAACCTTTAAACCAGGAAATGTTATGAAGCCTAAATAAATTTATCATCTTTTTGATTTTCCCATTTTTCTGTACAGCCCTTATTGTATCGTGAATCTATTGAAGATTTTGCCCGCTCTCTATTTTCTGCTTATATATGAGGAAGTTATTCTAGGTCATGCAACCTGATAAAGGGCTTCAGAAAGATCGAATTCTAAAGAAATCTTTCGTAATAAGTTTCCTCTTGAGCTGTCCTTTAAGAAGTAACATGAAATAGATAAGAAACTGAATTCTAATTCTGTTTGTAGAAGGTTACTTATAAAATGGAATCTTTAGATTACAGTATATCGTTTTCCAGTAATAATGATGTAAATAATCGTTGCAACAGTGCAAAGGTTGTTTGTTGTTGCTGTTATTACTACTACTACTACTACTACTACTACTACTACTACTACTACTACTACTACTACTACTACTACTACTACTACTACTAGCTTAGCAACAACCTTACTTGCTACAAGTCAAAGGGCTTCAATAGGGAAAAATAGCCTAGTGTGGAAAGGAAATAAGGAAATAAATAAACGATATGAAAAATAATGAACAATTGAAATAGAATATTTTAAAGACATTAACTACATTAAAACAGATATTTCATATATAAACTATAAATGACTTATTTCAGCATGTTCAACCTTCAACGAAATGTTGAAAAAGAAGACATTCTACAGAGTTGAATCTTTTAAAGGTAAAGTAAATATAATCTCAGATTATCATACAGGGGAATAGTAACACAGAAACAAAAATGAAAAACAAATTATTATAACTAATATGGAATATCTAGTGACAATTGAGCCTTGAAGTAAAATCAAATTAAATATTAAGAAGATCCCTTTTCCAAAAATCTTCGCTTCTATAAATCAGTCCCTCAGCTGTATTAGAATTACACTCATTAAATCAAGACGATAACCATATCTCCCTTTTAATTCATATATGATCATTAAGACGATATTCATATCTCGTCTCGATTTTAGTTTCTGTCTGGGATATCTGATTCATCCACAATAACAAGCCACCGCTTGAGAGTTATGGGATCCTGGCTAGGCAGTACTACTTTGGATCCTTCTCTCTGGTTACGGTTCACTTTCCTAATGCCTAGACATACGATGAAGAGTCTGGCCTATTTTTATAGATTCTTCTCTTGTTTTGATTTAAGTGTTTATAGTTTATATAGGATATATTCATTTTAATGTTGTTACTGTTCTTGAAATATTGTATTTTTCCTTGTTTCCTTTCCTTACTGGGCTATTTTCCCTGTTGGGGGCCCTGGGCTCATAGCATCCTTCTTTTCCAACTAGGGTTGTAGTTTAGCAAGTAATGATAGTAGTAAGTAGAATAATAATACTGGTTATTTTACTATAGGGAAATTTTGATAATGCATATAAAAGCCAAGTATAACTAATTCAAACGAACTGCAAAATAACATTCTGCCACATAAAAATACTTTGATACTGTTAAAATTATCATCAGATAAAAACCCCAAAAAATTATACCAAAATTGTTTATTGGTTTTGAAAATGTGTTCCTGGAAAAGGCAATGTGGAATTCGTGAAACCTGAGACTGAGAGGAGACCAAACTGGAAAATCCCATTGCTAATTAGAGATTAAAATTTAATTAAACAACGGATCTTCCAGGAAACGAATGCGTGTTCAGTTTAGAAAAGGATTTATAGGTAGTAGGTTGTCTAGGGCACCAGCCACCCGTTGAGATACCACCCCTAGAGAGTTATGGGGTCCTTTGACTGGCCAGACATTACTTCATTGCACCCTTCTCTGTGGTATAAGTACAGAAGAATTGTCATTGACTTTTATCCTTCTTCGTGGCCAAGTGGGTTAGTCACTGTCTATATAAGCTTGCCGACCAGGGTTCGATTCCCGGCCGGAGCCAAGCTCTTGTCTTTGTGTGATTTCGCCTGGGGCTCTGATCCCGAGGTCGTTAAGAGAATCCAGACATTAATGTATCAAAAATATATATGGCTTATTTGAATATGAAAAACACGTAAAAATGTGCAAAATTTATCATTAATTGAATGCCAAGTAACAAACTACCAATTAGCTACGATTGTGAGGATGGGTTGATTTCAATTCTAAGTACAAAATACCTGAATTCGACAGGTATAAGTACAGAAGAATTGTCATTGACTTTTATCCTTCTTCGTGGCCAAGTGGCTTAGTCACTGTCTATACAGGCTTGTCGACCAGGGTTCGATTCCCGGCCGGAGCCAAGCTCTTGTCTTTGTGTGATTTCGCCTGGGGCTCTGATCCCGAGGTCGTTAAGAGAATCCAGACATTGATGTATCAAAAATATATATGGCTTATTTGAATATGAAAAACACGTAAAAATGTGCAAAATTTATCATTAATTGAATGCCAAGTAACAAACTACCAATTAGCTACGATGGTGAGGATGGGTTGATTTCAATTCTAAGTACAAAATACCAGAATTCGACAGGTATAAGTACTGAAGAATTGTCATTGACTTTTATCCTTCTTCGTGGCCAATTGGCTTAGTCACTGTCTATACAGGCTTGCCGACCAGGGTTCGATTCCCGGCCGGAGCCAAGCTCTTGTCTTTGTGTGATTTCGCCTGGGGCTCTGATACCGAGGTCGTTAAGAGAATCCAGACATTAATGTATCAAAAATATATATGGCTTATTTGAATATGAAAAACACGTAAAAATGTGCAAAATTTATCATTAATTGAATGCCAAGTAACAAACTACCAATTAGCTACGATGGTGAAGATGGGTTGATTTCAATTCTAAGTACAAAATACCTGAATTCGACAGGTATAAGTACAGAAGAATTGTCATTGACTTTTATCCTTCTTCGTGGCCAAGTGGCTTAGTCACTGTCTATACAGGCTTGCCGACCAGGGTTCGATTCCCGGCCGGAGCCAAGCTCTTGTCTTTGTGTGATTTCGCCTGGGGCTCTGATCCCGAGGTCGTTAAGAGAATCCAGACATTAATGTATCAAAAATATATATGGCTTATTTGAATATGAAAAACACGTAAAAATGTGCAAAATTTATCATATATATATATATATATATATATATATATATATATATATATATATATATATATATATATATATATATATATACACACACACACATAATTTTCTCTCGTCTTAAATTATACCCTCAAAATGTATTTGTGAACACGTGACATCACAAGACTATAAATGCAGTTTCGGTCCTGTGGAACGTATCCCTCATCCTAATTGACTGGATCCTACGAGTATCCTTGGCCACCTGGATAGCTCCTGCTACTTAGGCAGATTATGTCCTGCATAATTTAATCGCATCCAGAAAATTATATCCAATTCCGTTTGTGTAGAGGCTGCAACCTATGTAAATGAGGCCTTCCATAATTCAACATCTCCAATGGAAACTTCTAATGACT
This sequence comes from Palaemon carinicauda, assembly GCF_036898095.1. NCBI lineage: Eukaryota > Metazoa > Arthropoda > Malacostraca > Decapoda > Palaemonidae > Palaemon > Palaemon carinicauda. Next base: position 2,056,412 of record NC_090736.1, on the reverse strand, counting down.
TCCAGTTTATCAGTTTTCTTCAATATGATTAAGAGAGTTTATTACTTGTGTGTGATCATAGGAATAGGGGCAAACTTATGTACATTTTTCTTATTGTATCCTTATGATGAGTTTACGTTTCATCATGCAATATTTTTCAAATATTTTATTCCTTTATATTGTTATTCTTTTCAAGATAAATGTAACAAATAAAACACTAACGAGGGTAGAAAGACCGAATCTGAAAACTATTAGCTTAAAATAGTATGGTTTTATAAGGAAGGTCATATATGAATGAATTAAACTGATAAAGTAACAAAGAAAGAGAGGATATGTCAGATAAATAAAAAACCTGGAAAGAGAGAAGCAACGTAGTTGATAGCAAACTAATAAAAGATATTAAAAACTGGTTCAAGGGGAACAAATCGTTCATTTTGATTGTATGAGAAAAGGTATTTCAGGGAAAATAAAAGAAAGGATTAAAAAGAAAAATTATGACTGCATTGTACCGTACGTGTTTTATACATGATTGTAGTGTTATTGCCTTGCTTATCTCTGATAACAGAACCTCTTTAAGCTTGCCTTTGCATGCATTATTTTATTTGAATTTTTGTGACATTCTTGCTCAGAACTGATAGTATATAAACTTTCTAATCTCTTATCTTTCGTCCTTCCTCACACTGATAACAGAACCTGTTTAACCTTGCCCTTGCATGCATTATTTTATTTGAATATTTGTGACATTCTTGCTCGGAACTGATAGTATATAAATTTTCTAATCTCTTATCTCTCGACCTCTCCCACACTGATAACAGAACCTTTTAAAGCTTGCCTTCGCATGCATTAGTTTATTTGAATTCTTGTGACATTCTTGCTCGGAACTGCTTGTATATAAATTTTCTAATCTCTTATCTCTCGTCCTTCCCCACACTGATAACAAAACCTGTATTAGCTGGCCTTCGCATGCATTATTTTATTTAAATTTTTGTGACATTCTTGCTCGGAATTGCTTGTATATAAACTCGCTATCTGTTGAATACAGGTTATTTGAATTCACCTTCCCTCTGTTAGTACCCAGCTCGCACAGTATAATCAAACAAAAATAGTATTCAATAATGGCCAGATGTTTTGAATAGAAAAGAAATATAACTCGAGCAAATGCAATGTGAACTAAATGAGAAACATTATAAATGATTACCAAAGTCTGTAAAGTCGGGTTAATCAGGGTTAATTCGCCAGTTAATTCTTTTTCGACGCAGTTCCACAGGTCCAATAAATCTAACTTTTTGGGAGCATATTCCAGAATAGAATTGTAAATTCGCTTTTCAAAATGTTACGACTTCATTTTAGTCTATTTCTCTTTATAATTTGACATTAAATGATTTTATATGATGTTTTCAGTGACATTTTAGCCCGATTTTATTTCAGCCTCGGCCTTTGCTTTTAGGTGAATCTTTTTGGGAAGAAGGGTTATATTATTATTATTATTATTATTATTATTATTATTATTATTATTATTATTATTATTATTATTATTATTAGCTAAGCTACAGCCCTTGTTGGAAAAGCAAAGATGCTATAAGCCCAAAGGTGCCAACGGGGAAAAATAGCCTAGTGAAGAAAGAAAATAAGGCAATAAATAAACGATATGAGAAATAATGAATAATTAAAATGGAATATTTTAAAAACATTAACAACATCAAAATAGATATTTCATAGATAAACTATAAAAGAAAGACTTCTGTCAGCCTGTTCAACATAAAAACATTTTCTGCAATTTGAACTTTTGAAGTTCTACCTATTTAACTATATTTTTAAGCTTTATTTTAATGAGCATCCCTTATTTTTCGTAGGTTACAATTATTTGGGATTCCATAGCTGAAAAAGCAATATACAAATGAAAATAGAGAGCACTATGAAAATATTGAAAATCTACTTCACATTTCCTTCAGTTCAGTTCATATCGTTTATTTAGTTCCTTATTTCCTTTCCTCACTAGGGTCCTTTTTCCCTTTTGGAGCCCTTGGCCTTATAGCATCTTACTTATCCAACAAGGGTTGTAGCTTATCTAGTAATAATAATAATAATAATAATAATAATAATAATAATAATAATAATAATAATAATAATAATAATAATTATGATGATGATGATGATGATAATTATAATTATAATTACAATTACAATTACAATTACAACAACAACAACAACAACAACAACAACAATAATAATGATAATAATTATAATAATAATGATAATAATAATAATAATAATAATAATAATAATAATAATAATAATAATAATAATAATAAATTTCTATAGACTTTGTGTATGTCATCGACTTCTGATATTCAGTTTGAGTAAAATTAGTTATTTTGAATAAAAGATTATTCATTTTCCCATTTTCATTGGGAACTGGTACAAATTTTTAATGATTTTTTTTTACCACAGCCAAACAAAGAAATGTAATTTTATCCATTTACGTAAGAAAATCTCCAATTTAAATTATATTTCCTCCCTGTTTAATCTCAGATGCCTCTCTCTCTCTCTCTCTCCTCTCCTCTCTCTCTCTCTCTCTCTCTCTCTCTCTCTCCTCTCTCTCTCTCTCTCTCTCTCTCTCAAAAGCGACTCCCACGTTTCTCTGCTAAGCAGAAACAAGTTAATTATTTATGTTTATTTAATTGATTTTGGGGTTTTGGTGACCGAAGTGGTAACGTCCCTGACTGGTGATTGCTAGACTGGAGTTCGAGTCCCGCTCAAACTTGTTAGGACCTTTGCTTGCTACTACCTCACCATCTTTGTGAGCTAAGAATGGGGTGTTTGGGGGAGCCTATAGGTTTATCTGCTGAGTTATCAGTAGCCATTGCCTGGCCTCCCTTGGTCCTAGCTTTAGTGTCCCGTGAGGGGGCTTGGGCGCTGATCACATGTATATATGGTCAGTCTCTAGGGTATTGTCCTGCTCGATAGGGCAATGTCACTATCCCTTGCCTCTGCCATTCATGAACGGCCTTTAAACCTTGAGGTAGTTAGGCCAACCTTCTTCTATTAGGGGTTTTTACTTATTCATTTATTTTCTTTCTTGTATAAGGTGAGCACGGTTGCCTTCTTGTGAAGGACTTTGCTTTGGCTAACCAATGAAAATGGAGAAATATTCCATTAAAAGGAAAATAATATATTTATCCTTAATCTTATCCATAGAGAAAAGTGATTAATTGATATGAAGGTGTGAGGCGTCGTGACATTATAAGTCATAAATAAGGCCATTGAAAAGTTCGGAATTCACTTTGGAGGAATTTTTTTTTTTTAGTTGTACTCATACATAACTTGACAAAACCTATAAAATCTCATTTTTTTTATTTTGCTTTCAGAATCATACTCATATACAACTTGACAACAAGCTATGAATTAAAAAAACCCAAAACAGGTGAGATATAAAGATTTAAAGGAAATGATAAATGTAAAAAGTGCAGAATCAACGCATAATATCTAAATGAAATGAAGGGAATATAAAGAAAGGAGAAAATCAGCAACAAAGAAACAAACAAAGCAAAACGGAAAAGTATGAAAAAGAATGAATGAAATAACTGCAATATAACAATGGTAAAACTATAAAAGGGGAAAATGTTAAAAAGGGACATAGCAAAACTTGTGCCTGTTTGTTTGTTTAGTTTCATTTGTCCATACAATGACTTGATAGACATTTAACCGAAATGTATATAAACATTATATATATATATATATATATATATAAATATATATATATATATATATATATATATATATATATATATATATATATAAATATATATATATATATATATATATATATATATATATATATATATATATACATATATATGTATATATATATATATATATATATATATATATATATATATATATATATATATATATATATATATATATATATATATATATATATATATATATATATATATATATATATATATATATATATATATATATATATATATATATATATATATATATATTAGGCTTGTGGTGACCGATGTGGTAAGGTCCCTGACTGGTGAACGCCAGACTGGGGTTCGAGTCCCGCTAGAACTCATTAGTTTCTTCGGTCGATGCAACCTCACCATATTTGAGAGCTTAGGATGGGCGGTTGGGGTGAACCTATAGGTCTATCTGCTGAGTCATCAGCAGCCATTGTCTGACCCTCCTTGGTCCTAGCTTGGGTGGAGTTGGGGCTTGGGCGCTGATCATATGTATATACAGTATATGGTCAGTCTCTAGGACGTTGTCCTTCTCGGTAGGATAATGTTCCTGTCCCTTGCCCCTGCCATTCATGAGTGGCCTTTATTATTATTATTATTATTATTATTATTATTATTATTATTATTATTATTATTATTACTAGCCAAGCTACAACCCAAGTTGTAAAAGCAAGATGCTATAAGCCCAAGGGCTCCAATAGGGAAAAATAGCCTAGTGAGGAAAGGAAATGAGAAAATAGATAAATGATGAGAATAAATTAACAATAAATCATTCTAAAAACAGTAACAGCGTCAAAACAGATATGTCCTTTATAAACTATTAACGACGTCAAAAACAGATATTTCATATATAAACTATAAAAAGACTCATTTTAGTCTGGTCAACATAAAAACATTTGCTCCAACTTTGAACTTTTGAAGTTCTACTGATTCAACTACCCGATTAGGAATATCATTCCACAACTTTAAACCTTTAAATGGTTGAGGGTCCTACTGATAATTGTGAGTTCCTATTCGTGATATTTACCTTTAATTCTTTCGATTTATTTATTACCGGATAAATGTTTTAATACGGTTTACTTTATATAGTTTGTAAAGAATAGCTGCAATGATTTGTTTTCATATAATTTCGATTTATTATTTTTTATTTATTTATTTTATTTATTCATATATTTATTCATTTTTTTAATGTTTATTTATTTCTTCAATTGATTTCCCATTAGACTTAATATTCAATGTTGTTAATGAAATTAGTTGATTGAGTGGAAGCTGTTTCGATGCCAATCAACTTTCATTGATTGATTGATTGATTATGAGTTTTCTGGCATCTTTCATTGAAGTATTATTATTTTCTTATGATTACTGCAATCTTTTAGGGTGTCAACATATCACAGAAAAGAGGTATATAAAAATTTCGTAATTACAAATAAAAGGTATTTCGAGAATTTCGTAATTACAAAAAAGAAGAAAAAATTTATATCGAAAATTTCGTAATTACAAATAAATAGAAAAAAAGTATATCGGAAATTTCGTAATTAAAAAAAAAAAAAAAATGTATTTGAAAATTTTTTAATGAAAAAAGAAAGCGCATATAGAGAATTTCGTAATCACAAAAAAAAGTCTATAGAAAATTTTGTAATTGCAAAAAAGATAAAAAAAAAAAAAAAAAAATAAAATAAGCGGTTGCTCAACCTTTTATATAAGTAAAAGCACTGAATTCGGAAAATATATTCCATAGGAAATTCCTATTAAAAATACTATAGAATAATGACAATATATTTAAATGGAAATAAAGAGCATTATGACCCCATAAATCTCTAGTGGATTTGCATAATGAAGACCTAACCCGCCCCCACCCCCGAGTTACTGCATCGCATTAATCATTAAACCAAAATAGCATTGCTATAAAATCAAGTTTATCCTTTAATTTATCAGGAAAATAAGTAGAATTGTCTATTAAAAAAAGCAAAAATATATTTTGATATTTGTTTGCAAGACTACGCTCTCCATATACTGCCTAATTATGCAAAGCTATTGTTTTCCTCTATTACTTTTTTTCATTATTCAAAACAACTCGCCACATGGAAAACAAGTTGTAATTATACAAAAAACTATAGAATTATAAGAAAACTAAGCCTGGTTTCCTCACTAAACGACCTGGAACTGACATCGTCAACATAGTCAATCGAACAAAAGTTCGCGATGCCATCGTACTGTTGATAAATACTCAGTAGCTATTGTCTTTGAGTGATTTCGCCCGGGGCTCTGATCCCGAGGTCGTTAAAGAGAATCCAGACATTAATGTATCAAAAATATATAGCTTATTTGAATATGAAAAACACGTTTAGATGTCCCAAATTTATCATATATATATATATATATATATATACTTATATACTGTACAATGTGTGTATATATATATATATATATATATGTGTGTGTGTATATATACATACATATACAGTATATATATATGTACACTGTACAGTATATATATATATATATATATACTGTACAATATATGTATATATATATATATATATATACACACACACTGTACAGTATATATACATACATATATATATATATATATGCACTGGTCAGTATATATATATATATATATATGTATATATATATATATATATGTATATATATATATATATATATACAGTATATATATATATATATATATATGAAGAGAGAGAGGAGAGAGAGAGAGAGAGAGAGAGAGTAAAAAAAAACAATAAATTTCCAGAACATCCACTTGATTTTGAAATTAGCGAATTTTGTGGATAAAATCATTAATGAAGTCTGTTGTATATTAGTATTCATCTTGCTTGGCAATGCATTATTGATATTCAGAGCAATTTGTATGGAAAAACTAATTAGTCAGCGAACATGCGACTTTGATTTAATTATTTCAGAGGTTTTAGATATTTCGTTTTCGTCAGATCTGATTAAAGCCAAAAAGATTAAAAATATAAACTCACTTTGATTAACATCTGGTCGGATGAAGATAAACTAATATAGGCAGAATCTCTGTGATTTCACTGACATTCCATGAAACCAGTAATCAATCTTTTTGATTTCCATGACATTCCATGAACCCAGTAAGCAATCTTTTTGTTTTCCATGACATTCCATGAAACCAGTAATCAATCTTTTTGTTTTCCATGACATTCCATGAAACCAGTAATTATTCTCGTGATTTCACTGACATTCCATGAAACCAGTAATCAATGCTTTTGATTTCATAACATTCCATGAAAAATACAATTAATCTCTGTGATTTCCCTAACATTCCATGAAACCCCAAATTAACTTGCTTCAAAAGCGAAGGAAACTTATTGTAATATTATGTCCTGAGCTTGACACGAGGTTCCAAAAACAATTTTTGTGTTTAGGTGTACATTTTTATGGACAGCCATCGCTATCTAAATTCAATAGACATTCTTCTTGAAATAATTATTTTGTGACGAGCCAAGAGAGGGTTGTGAATTCAAAGGCAGGATGCAATCAACTGAGTTATATTGTTATAGAACACACTCCTTTATATACAAAACCTCAAGGCAACAGGACATAAGTTTTTAAGAGATTATTATTATTATTATTATTATTATTATTATTATCAATAATAATATTATTATTATTATTATTATATGAGAGAGAGAGAGAGAGAGAGAGAGAGAGAGAGAGAGAGAGAGCGTGCCAAAGGCGACTGCGCAAAAATTGTTTTTTTCCAACACAACTTTTTTTTTTTCCAGCGAAATTTACAATTACCCTCGTTTTCTCAGTTTGGTTTCGAGCAATGCTTTTTTGGGGGGCTAAGTTTACGACCTAAATCCCTACTTCTCTCTCTTTCTCTCTCTCTCTCTCTCTCTCTCTCTCTCTCTCTCTCTCTCTCTCTCAAAGATCACTCAATCCTCTACGGTTCTGGTTAATAAGCGAGTTTCATTTTCCCTTCTTTATTGGAAGTATGGAGAAAGGGTTTCAATCTGCAAAACAATTCTATTACAGGGAATAAAAAGAAGAATCAATAGTCAGCTTCAGGGAGAGGAGACTCAGAAGTGAAAATCGCGCATTTAAACTCTCAAAATGAGTCTTATGACAACAAGTGGAACTGTATGGCTGAACCTGTAAAAGCACTTCTCATGAAATAGGGTTCGACATTACACAAGAGTCAGATAATGGAAGAGATATAACACCACTGTGGCTAGAGAGAGAGAGAGAGAGAGAGAGAGAGAGAGAGAGAGAAGTAAGTTTTTGTTATTCCCTACCGTAAATAACTAGTCCTTGACCTTATTAACTATATCCAATGAGAATAATAACGTTAACATGTTTATCAGGAGTATTGGGAAACACTCGTTAAGCTTTCTTTCATCAATCAAGATGAAAATAGTTGTGAGACAAACATTCATAACAGACCTTTGAATTTCAAGCAAAGATTTCACGTTACAGTTTAAAAGAGAAAAGAGAAAAACTTGAAAAATAGCAATCACTTACAGACAAAAATAGAAAATAAAAATGAATTAATAATCTAAAAATCTGCAGCAATACATTTGTTGTCTGTATTATGAAATACATTTCCGGTACAGTTTATTCCACCTGAATAAAAAGAAATTTTTACCTGTGAATTTGCTGGATCCTTTGAGGGAACTCATTAGCGGCTGATGACTCTAAATCATCTTTATTAAAATGCATAGAAATATAGAGCCAAGTAATGAACACTCTTTCATGCTGCCCTTAGAGCCAGCATAATCCCCAAAAACCTCTTGATTAAAATATACATTGCTTATCGTAGTGATATAAACCCCAGCTATTAGAATATTTCACAGGAGCGATTTCCTGCAATGTCGGTGAAATTATGAAGTTCCCATAAACGTTACATTGAGCTTCATTTTGGCTGCAGTTAATTAAAATGAGCTTTTGATTGCAATGCAGCGTCGGCTTTGACCGGATCCGATGCAAATGGAATGTCGTAAACCTCCGAAATGGATTTTGTTAGCGAGCGAAGACCATCCAGGTGTGGCCACGCCTGCCATGGATGGTTTGGGAAATCCATTAGAACCGATTTGTTATCCAAATAAAAGGCTGGATGCAGAGGAATGAATGCAGGTTTAAATAGACTCTAGGTAGTAGGTTGCCCAGGGAAAGAGCCACCCGTTGAGATACTACCCCTAGAGAGTTATGGAGTCTTTTAACTGGCCAGACAGTACTACATTGTATCCTTCTCTCTAGTTACGGCTCATTTTCCCTTTGCCTACACACATACCGAATAGTCTGGCCTAATCTTTACATATTCTCCTCTAAATAGAAATTAGTTCTTGTTTGGATTTGTTTTATGCTCGAGAAAATATTCCTTATTTTGTTGAATTTTAAGATGTAAAGTGAAGATGGAAGTTAAGAATATCTCACAAAAAAGGGAAAATTATAATAATCTCTCTCTCTCTCTCTCTCTCTCTCTCTCTCTCTCTCTCTCTCTCGTTCATTAAACCAATCGCTTCACTTCAGTCCTTCGAATAACTCTCTTCCGATTATTTATTGCCATCTATAGCTCAAAGTAATTAGGTAGCAAATCGAAGTGTAATAATTACTGAATTACATCAAATGAGGTTTTAAATGGATATGTGGATAATATATCTCTTATCATTGCCCAATGTTGTGACGTCATTGTCCGTAAGAAATGAATCCGTTAAATGAATATGTTATTAAGAGAGATAAATGTCTTTTTTTTATTAATTATGAAACTCGAGATATAATTAAGATATTGTGATTATGATGCAAATCGTAGCCATTTAAAATGATGTAATTATTGTAATTATGTAATTTAGTAATAATTTAAATTATTTTGATTGATTCCATTAAAAAAAAAAAATTCAAATCAGTTGATTGTAATTTTCAAGGCATCACTTTCTTCAAATTCTTCATCACACCAAAGCAGACCTTTCAACCCTCCATTAAAAAGAGCTTAATATTGAAATCTTTATATATACACTTATGCAAAAGCATGCATATATATATATATATATATATATATAGAGGCAGAAAAAAAGTTAAAAAAACTTTGGTATAAAATCATTTGCGTATATTAAAATTTACATAGTTATTCCGGCGTAATTCTTCATTGATCTCTTAATTGAAATTGTGGGTTGTTAAGAATCTCTCTCTCTCTCTCTCTCTCTCTCTCTCTTTACATACGCATACTGAAGCTCGCGGACGAATTTCACACCAATACATAAACACAAAATTGAATTAAAGCAAAACAAGACTTTAAACTCTCTCTCTCTCTCTCTCTCTCTCTCTCTCTCTCTTTCTCTCTCTCTCTCTCTCTCTCTCTCTCTCTCTCTCTCTCTACATACGCATACTGAAGCTCACGGATGCATTTCATATCAATACACAAACACAGAATTGAATAAAAGCAAAACAAGTCTTTAAACTCTCTCTCTCTCTCTCTCTCTCTCTCTCTCTCTCTCTCTCTCTCTCTCCACACAACACACATATTTAAAAGCTGTAATACATAATAATTAGGCTAAAACAAACTCCAAATTACCCTCTTTAATTCTAAATATTGCCACGAGGAAATTTCAACGAAAAACGTATTTTTCTGGGAGATGTGTTGTTAGCCAGAAATATTTTGCTCTTGATACAAGTTTTGTTGAATACATCAAAATAACTCTTACTGTTAAATCTTTAACATAACCAGCAAAGTTATTATGCATGTGATTTTTACATCCTGTGGGAGTGTTGAAAACTCCACGTTGTTTAAATTGAAGTTTGTGGTTAACAGGAATCTCTTTTACAGTTCTGGATGTGAAGTTTGTTTTCTTTTGTCCCCAATTATGGCAAGCCTTTGTGGAATTGTTTATAGATGGAAATTGGAAATAACGTGAGATCCTAGGAATGGATTCATAACATTAATAGATTTACACGCATATGATCTTATGTATATATTCAAATTATTATACATAATTTACATACTTATGGTGAATGTGAATTCTTAATTTTAATCGTAAGTTACATAACCGTTGTTACATAAGTAATGTATCAGTTTGGATGAATTCCCCCGAAGGGAAGCATTAAAAATAGGGGCATATAATGGCCAGTAATGGGAGAGGCTAATTAGAGTAAGGACGTGTTACGGTAAATGGAAATGAGTTAGGGTCCACAGAGTATAACCTTTTGTTTTAGTGTAGGTTTGAAATATCAAGAGATTGAGGATTCTGAAATTGATATGTACGAGTATACCACGTTTAAGGTGCCAGGTGTAAACGAATAACATATGTCATATGAAAATATATTTAAATTAATATGTTTCCTTAAAAAGCTATAATGAATATATAAATGCACAAGGAATTGAAAGAATGCTTGGCTCTATGAAGGAATAATACTTATGTTGGATGAGTAAGTTATACATGTAGCAACGCATACCTTTCCCCTCCCTTTCACCTCTGTAATTCTCCACCACCATCTCCTGCCCCAGTAACGAGGCCCTACTTACCTTTGGTCTCCTGAGACCAACAGAAAGGACTTCATTTGTCATGTATTTCTAGATGCTACCAAGTGGGCCGTTACCTAACCTTCATCTCATGAGGCTAGCATCCGTGCTCTCACTCTCCCTTTCTCTCCAGTGATCAGCATCACAGCCTTCACCTTCACTCGATCTCACGAAACAATTAGGAGGGTCCTTACTTTCCTTCAATAACCCTCAGTCTCCAGAGGTCTGTTCCGGGGCTCCTACTTACCCTCTGTCACAAGAAAGCATTTGATCTCCAAGTTGAGAAGGAGTGCCCTAACCTACTCACTGTCTCCTGAGTCTAACTATAGGGACAACACTGGTCCGCTTTTTCAAGAGGCCAGCAGCAGACCTCTCATCTGCCTTTACATCCAGAAACCGTCAAAAGGGTTCTTATACATAAGAATAATGTGTGTGTGTATATATATATATATATATATATATATGATTTATATATATATACATTAAATATACACAGGTATATGTGTGTGTCTATATATATATATATATATATATATATATATTGGTGTTTATGCATTACTGTCACCGTTGGAAACATTAAAATTCTCTATACCTAGTCCTTTCATGCAGTTTAATATACACTTCAGGGTACAATAAAAAGTACGGTATATATGTTTACATGTGTATAAATATAAGTTTCTATATGGGCGTATGTGTGTTTGTATTTACTTAGGGCACTCATTCCTTTTAGGGGTTCGTGTGTCATCTTATGTGACACCAAACATTGCAACTGACACTAAGGGTTCAACGAAATTCTACTCTTGAAATTGTAAATCAAATTGTCAGGAAGGTAAAAAAACCATAACCAAATTGTTTCCGGTTTGGTTTTCCATTTCTGAATAACGGAATTCTGTGTAACACAAAACCAAAATCCAATAAGATTCAAATGTATCATAGAAACCAAGATAGAGACAAACCATTAAACTCTTTCTTTAGATAAATCCAAAATTCGGTACAAGATTAAAAGAGGACATTTCAGTTACATGAAAGTTAATGTTGTCGTTGGTTTCTGGAGAGAGAGAGAGAGAGAGAGAGAGAGAGAGAGAGAGAGAGATTTGTTTTAATCAAGTTATTGTGCTCAATGGCGTCAGACATTTAAGAGAGAGAGAGAGAGAGAGAGAGAGAGAGAGAGAGAGTGAGAGAGAGAGAGAGAGAGAGAGAGAGAGATTTGTTTTAAACCAATTTATTGTGCCCATTGGAGTCAGAGAGAGAGAGAGAGAGAGAGAGAGAGAGAGAGAGAGAGAGAGAATTTTTAGGGGAAATATTGACTGTGTTAACAAAAGGTATATGCATACACAGTAATGGCGGAGGGTAAAGATGATAAAATCCATGGTAGGTATACGTAATCTGTTATATAGCTAAGAATATACGAAAGTATAAGAAAGAAAAGAAAAATATGCAGAATATTCAGTTATGTTTGCTAAGCCCACGGCATATTCGACTGCCATTGGCATAAAGAAATTCGATAAAGTTAATATTTGCTCGTACCTCGTCTCTCTCGAGGGTCTGTAGAAATAAGGAATTTTGATATTACATAACGATTGCTGGACAAAAATATACATTACACAGATGTGATTACATTGTTCTGGGGTCTAGTCAGAAACAAGCATATACACTGTATAATGTATAATGAATGATATTGGCACCCACTTTTCTTCTTCTTCTTCTTCTTCACCTTCTTCTTCTTCTTCTTCTTTCTCTTCACTATATTATATTTTATTATATTATATTGTACTAAGTTATATTATATTATATTATAGTATATTATTTTATATTATTCAAAATATTACCACCGTCAGGATTAGAAATGAAACTATAGATGAGATTACTCGAGTGCCAAATGTTGATGAGATCATGATGAGGGGTAGATGGAGATGGTTTGGGCATGCTCTTCGAACTCCCCAACAGAAATTAGTTCCCCAAACGTTCAGCTGGGCACTAGAGGAGTTGGAAGACCCAAACCTACATGGCTGAGGACTATGAAGTAGATGATGAATGGAGAGAAGTGTAGAATTAGAGAAGCTCAAGATAGACGAAAGGCGAAATCTAACCGAGGTCCTTTGCGTCAATATGTGTAGGAGGAGATAATGATGATGATGATGATGACTGCCTACTTAAAGGGCCTAAGTTTTTGAACATTCAAAATTATCCAAAATGCACCAAAGTGTGATCTGTTTATAGTTTTATAATGGCTTTTTTTTTTTTTTTTTTTTTTTTTGCTAATGTGGTAGCAACTAAAATAGGAAAAAAAACTTATGTAGCTATTTTAACTTTTCATCTTAACGTTTGCCAATTAACTATACTGTATTCTAAATCCATTGAAGGTTTAAAATAATATATATCACAAGTATATTGGAAAGAAATTTTCTTATGTAATATTTAAAGTTCAATTATGGCTTCATTTTTATTTTTTTCACTACTCTGTACATCAAGGATAAAAAAAATCATTATCGAGTTAGCTAGTTTTTCTTTCATTAATTTTTATTACTTTAATGAAATATTTAAGCTATCGAAGGTTTGCAATAAAATCTATCATAAATACAGCTAATATAAGAAATATTTATGTATGCAATTGCATAATGAATAATCATATTCCACTACAATAGACCATTAGAATATGTATTTTGTTTTCCCAAAAACGATAAATCCCAGGTGTAATAAAGCAAGGACTCCAGAGAATCTGGTTACACTCTGTGTAATGATAGGAACGAAAAACGACATCATGACATTTCGGGTAGCAGAGACATTAATGTTTTAAATGATACTATTTATTGTTATTCCGTAGTAATTTGGATCCATAGTCTTCATGGTATGAATATTCTTTCCTGATATGAATATCTAAAAGTGTGAACTGCAGTTGTGTTGGGATGAATATAACAAATAGAAATAGGTATTTAGTGATTTACTAATGACAGGAAGCAATTTTATAAATATGTATTCAAATGCCTAAAAGCCCAAACAAATATCTCTCTCTCTCTCTCTCTCTCTCTCTCTCTCTCTCTCTCTCTCTCCTCGCATACCAACACATAAACACGGAATTGAATCAAAGCAAAACAAGGCTTTAAACACACACTCTCTCTCTCTCTCTCTCTCTCTCTCTCTCTCTCTCTCTCTCTCTCTTTTGCTTGAGGGTACACTCGGGCATACTATCTAATTTCTTTTCCTCCTGTTTGTTAAAGTTTTCATAGTTTATTTAGGAATATTATTATTTTAATGTTTTTCTTAAAATATCATATTTTTCCTTGTTTCCTTTCCTCATTAAACTATTTTTCCTCTTGGAGCCCCCTGGGCTTATAGCATCCTGCCTTTCCAGCTAAGGGTTGTAGCTTAGCAAATAATAATAGTAATAATAATAATAATAATAATAATAATAATAATAATAATAATAATAATATAAAAATTTTTGCTTTTATTATTCGTCGTCATTGTTAGTATTATTATACTTAAAAAAGGATTAATGGTTTCTACAACAATAAGATATGAAGAATAATGGTCAATCAATGGAAATTTCGAGTCAACAAAATTATCTCAAGTCAACAGAATTAGTCATAATATATGATTCAGTATGAAGGACCAGTGAAGTAAAAGTCACAATATGTAGTGTGTCATACCACGAAAACCAATTAGGTGGGCAAAATTAGAAAAAAAATTATAGTGTATGATACCAATTAAGAAGTTCCAACTTACGATATTATATTGCAGTTAATTAGAAACTACGATTAGGTATGAGAGCCTGTGTGATAAATAACAATTTATTATATGGTATTTAAAGGTTTAAAGGCCGCTCATGAATGGCAGAGGCAAGGGATAGTGACATTGCCCTAGCAAGCAGGACAATACCCTAGAGACTGACCATTTACACACATGATCAGCGCCCAAGCCCCCTATCACCCTAGCCAGGACCAAGGAGAGCCAGGTAATGGCTGTTGATGACTCAGCAGATAGACCTATAGGCTCTCCCAAACCCCACATCCTTAGCTCACAAGGATGGTGAGGTTGTAGCGACCAAATAAACTAACGCGTTTGAGTGGGACTTGAACCCCAGTCTGGCGTTCACCAGTCAGGGACGCTACCACATCGGCCACCCCAACCCTTCTGATGAATTAGGCTGAAACTGCAATAGTGTTGCATGGTGTGCAATGGAGGTGCAATGTATAACCTTCTCTCAAAAGTTCGTTCATGGAGACTAAATTGTTTGCACTTCAGCGGTTCATGAGGAAAAAAGGGTACAATTTCAAGGAAAATAACTTTTATAATTCCAGCTAATTAATTTGTTAAACGTCGAGAGATATAATGTAATATGCTCTTGGATGGCAAATATTGCTTTTCTTCCAGAAAGTATTGAAGCATTACATGAGGCGGAAGTTGTATCTAGCATTTGGATGAATTCAGGGCAACGAGTGGACTGATCAATGACTCAAAACGTAACTGTGTGCCTTTGACGTGGGTAGGAGGCTAAATACAGCAGCGTTAATCTGGGGGAAAACGACGCTGAAGTTCAATGAATGAGTGATTTGAAGTTCTCTGCCATTGAAGTTGATGACAAGTGCCCACACTTGAATCCGTGTGTTGATGCAATTTTGAAGCCTGACATGAAATATAAACTGCAAAGGAAGTGACAGATTCAGGAAAACTAAGATCATTTATTTCAATACTACATGGATAGAAAAATAGCCACATATCCATCAAATGTGATGTTGATATATTTTCTGCAGAAATTATGTAAGAACCATTTGCCCGATGGATGTTAAAGTTCCAAAAGATAGAAGCAACAAGTATTCCTCTGGCTAAACGAGATGTGATAACTACTTAACAAAGACAGAAAGACTATCAACCGGAGAAAAGGTTGAATTCATTTATTTTTCCAGAGTTTGAGGTAATTGACGGACCCCAACTTAAATATGAATGCAATCTGGCAAAGGCAAAATTTTACTGAATGGTATAAAGTAAAAGGCTTTAGGCATCTTAACGGCACTCTCGTACGTAAAAGGCTTTAGGCATCTTACCGGTGCTCTCGCGAGTAAAAGGCTTTAGGCATCTTACCGGTGCTCTCGCGCATGTAAAAGGCTTTAGGCATCTTACCGTTGCTCTCGCGAGTAAAAGGCTTTAGGCGTCTTACCGGTGCTCTCGCGCGTGTAAAAGGCTTTAGGCATCTTACCGGTGCTCTCGCGAGTAAAAGGCTTTAGGCGTCTTACCGGCGCTCTCGCGCGTGTAAAAGGCTTTAGGCATCTTACCGGTGCTCTCGCGAGTAAAAGGCTTTAGGCGTCTTACCGGCGCTCTCGCGCGTGTAAAAGGCTTTAGGCATCTTACCGTTGCTCTCGCGAGTAAAAGGCTTTAGGCATCTTACCGGCGCTCTCGCGCGTGTAAAAGGCTTTAGGCATCTTACCGGTGCTCTCACGAATAAAAGGCTTTAGGCATCTTACCGGTGCTCTCGCGAGTGTAAAAGGCTTTAGGCATCTTACCGGTGCTCTCGCGAGTAAAAGGATTTAGGCATCTTACCGGTGCTCTCGCGAGTGTAAAAGGCTTTAGGCATCTTACCGGTGCTCTCGCGAGTAAAAGGATTTAGGCATCTTACCGGTGCTCTCGCGAGTAAAAGGCTTTAGGCATCTTACCGGTGCTCTTGCATGTAAAAGGATTTAGGCATCTTACCGGTGCTCTCGCGAGTAAAAGGATTTAGGCATCTTACCGGTGCTCTCGCGAGTAAAAGGCTTTAGGCATCTTACCGGTGCTCTCGCGAGTAAAAGGCTTTAGGCATCTTACCGGTGCTCTCGCGAGTAAAAGGTTTTAGGCATCTTACCGGTGCTCTCGCGAGTAAAAGGATTTAGGCATCTTACCGGTGCTCTCGCGCGTGTAAAAGGCTTTAGGCATCTTACCGGTGCTCTCGCGCGAGTAAAAGGCTTTAGGCATCTTACCGGTGCTCTCGCGAGTAAAAGGCTTTAGGCATCTTACCGGTGCTCTCGCGTGTGTAAAAGGCTTTAGGCATCTTACCGGTGCTCTCGCGCGAGTAAAAGGCTTTAGGCATCTTACCGGTGCTCTCGCGCGAGTAAAAGGCTTTAGGCATCTTACCGGTGCTCTCGCGCGAGTAAAAGGCTTTAGGCATCTTACCGGTGCTCTCGCGCGAGTAAAAGGCTTTAGGCATCTTACCGGTGCTCTCGCGAGTAAAAGGCTTTAGGCATCTTACCGGTGCTCTCGCGCGTGTAAAAGGCTTTAGGCATCTTACCGGTGCTCTCGCGAGTAAAAGGCTTTAGGCATCTTACCGGCGCTCTCGCGCGTGTAAAAGGCTTTAGGCATCTTACCGGTGCTCTCGCGAGTAAAAGGCTTTAGGCATCTTACCGGCGCTCTCGCGCGTGTAAAAGGCTTTAGGCATCTTACCGGTGCTCTCGCGAGTAAAAGGCTTTAGGCATCTTACCAGCGCTCTCGCGCGTGTAAAAGGCTTTAGGCATCTTACCTGTGCTCTCGCGAATAAAAGGCTTTAGGCATCTTACCGGCGCTCTCGCGCGTGTAAAAGGCTTGAGGCATCTTACCGGTGCTCTCGCGAGTAAAAGGCTTTAGGCATCTTACCGGTGCTCTCGCGAGTAAAAGGATTTAGGCATCTTACCGGTGCTCTCGCACGTGCAAAAGGCTTTAGGCATCTTACCGGTGCTCTCGCGCGAGTAAAAGGCATTAGGCATCTTACCGGTGCTCTCACGAGTAAAAGGCTTTAAGCATCTTACCGGTGCTCTCGCGAGTAAAAGGCTTTAGGCATCTTACCGGTGCACTCGCGAGTAAAAGGCTTTAGGCATCTTACCGGTGCTCTTGCAAGTAAAAGGATTTAGGCATCTTACCGGTGCTCTCGCGCGTGTAAAAGGCTTTAGGCATCTTACCGGTGCTCTCGCGCGAGTAAAAGGCTTTAGGCATCTTACCGGTGCTCTCGCGAGTAAAAGGATTTAGGCATCTTACCGGTGCTCTCGCGAGTAAAAGGCTTCAGGCATCTTACCGGTGCTCTCGCGCGGGTAAAAGGCTTTAGGCATCTTACCGGTACTCTCGCGAGTAAAAGGCTTTAGGCATCTTACCGGTACTCTCGCGAGTAAAAGGCTTTAGGCATCTTAACGATATTCTCGCAAGTAAAAGGCTTTAGGCATCTTAACGATACTCTTGTTTCTAGAAGCAATTTCGTAAATGAAACGTTTTTATATCTACAACTACATATTTGTGGAAAATATCTTACACCAATCAAATAGCAGAGCAAAAAGAGGAATAGGTCAAAGGATTGTTTACTCGTAGTTAGGAGATGTCCTTTAGACAAACATGTAATAAAATTCATTAGGGTATTAGGATTTATTCAAACTATAAATAAATAATAAACTTATAATGCAAATACCAAACACTTCTAAGCTCAAAACGTTTTAGTTTGCTTCCAAGTCAAACACTTTGTCACCGCTGTCAGACATTCCACAACACATCTAAGGCAACCATTGAACTTCCAGGTCTATTGCTCTGTATGATTCTCGAAGTCTCAATAGTCCTCGAAACGTAGCCAATTGGCTTTGACAGTTCAGGAATCATGTCATTATGGATAAGTCCATTCAGAGGTAAACTTATCTCCAACGTGCGTCCGTATTACGAGGGGGGGGGGATGAATTGGAAGGTTTGCTTAACAAATACGTAATTGTACACACACACACACACACACATACACACACACACACACGTGACTGTGCATGGACAATGGTAATTATTTGAGAATATTGGTGACAGTGTTATTAAACGATGTAAAAAAAAAAATGCGAAGATGATATACAGTGTAAAACTGAACTTAAATGGAAGTAGAATTTTCCATTGTCGAGTCCATAATTGCCACTGCTATATTTGATTTTAAATTCCACATCGTTATGAATTTCAAGAAATTTTCAAGATTTTCCTTTCATCAATGTTATTTGCAGACGATATTCATTAAGAGCGCCGTCATTTATGATAAGGAATTTCATGTATTTGATACGAAGTACCACTCGAAGTAGCGGACAGACAGACAGCAGAATTTACAATCGTAATTTTTCCTGCTCTTTAGCTACGGTAAGGACCTCCCCTAGGAGGACACCCCAAAGTCAAACCATTGTTCTCTAATCTTGGGTAGTGCCATAGCCTCTCTACCATGGTCTTCCACTATCTTGGGTTAGAGTTCTCTTGCTTGAGGGTACACTCTGGCTCACTATTCTATCTTATTTCTGTTCTTCTTATTTTATTAAAGTTTTTATAGTTTATATAGAAGATATTTATTTTAATGTTACTCTTCTTAAAATATTTTATTTTTTCAATGTTTCCTTTCCTCACTGGGCTATTTTCCGTGTTGGAGCCCCTGGGCTTATAGCATCCTGCTTTTCCAACTGGGGTTGTATCTTAGTAAGTAAGTAAAATAATAATAATAATAATAATAATAATAATAATAATAATAATAATAATAATAATAACAACATATAATAAATTTTATAATCGTCATTTTCCTGTTATCGCACAATAGATTTTACTCTAGATTCTGATTTAAAAATTGCTATGGACGTGAAGACTATTCAGTCAGATTTAATATCAGTGTATTCACGACTGTAGTAACGTCAGCTCCCGCAGAAATATCCAACCTTAATTTAGGGTGATTATTATCTCTCGTCAGGAGAACAATACGGAATGGCATTGTTAAGGAGGAAGCTCTCCTTTTTTCTTCTATTTATAATTTCTCTTCAAAATATTACCCCCTATTTGAAGGTTTAAAAGTTTAAAGGCCTCTCATGAATGGCAGAGGCAATGGACAGTGACATTGCCCTATCAAGCAGGACAATGCCCTAGAGACTAACTATATTACATATGATCATCGCCCAAGCCCCCTCTCCACCCAAGCAAAGACCAAAGAGGGTCAGGCAATGACTCAGCAGGTAGATATATAGGCTCCCCTAAACCTCCCCCCCCCCCATCCTTAACTCACAAGGACGGTGAGGTTGCAGCGACCAAAGGAACCAACGAGTTTGATCGGGACTTGAACTCTGGTGAGTGATTAAAGAAGCATTTCCATTTCTGTCAGTGTTTGTCAGAACTCTCTTTTCTCAGTCCGCTGCTATCACACCCTATTGTAGCAACCAAGAAAATCCTCAATGGACAATAGAAAAAAAAAAAATGGAATTAACATATTCAACATGAAAGAGTAATATATTAAAATCTTTTCATTGTTTTTTTTTTTCTACAGGCATTATATTTTGAAGTTTTCAACAAAGATAGTCAGTGAATTACACACACAGATTGAGAGAGAGAGAGAGAGAGAGAGAGAGAGAGAGAGAGAGAGAGAGAGAGAGAGAGAGAGAAAAGAATGATTTTATGGGACTTGAATAAGATAATGCATCAGCCACATGAAAATGACCTGCAAGAAATATGTCATAAATTCTTAAATTTATGTCTTTAAAAGGTGCACATGTTACTAGTGGAATTATATTCTTACTTTTCTATCTTTATAGAATAAAAATGAAAATTAATCAAGATTACGTTTGCTTTAATACTTTCTCATCATAGTCACTGAAATGTGAAAAAACGGATTATCATATATCATCTCATGCAAACTGTGGATGTTTGTTTTGTCTTTCTCCCATTGATAAAAGACACCATAACGAGATGACCCAAAAAAAAGGGTTGGGGGTGGGGTGGGTGGGGGGGGGGGGGGGGGGGGCTTTTATTTGAGCACAGTCGCAGGACTCGAACAATAGGACAAGCTCAAACTGACTCCATGGGCTATGAATGAACATCATTTGTGTTTGTCTATAGCTATTAAAAAGATTCTGTCTTTTACCATTCTCGATTTATTAATGAACCTAGGCATTACAGATTCTCTCTCTCTCTCTCTCTCTCTCTCTCTCTCTCTCTCTCTCTCTCTCTCTCTCTCTCTCTCTCTCTCTCTCTCTCTCTATATATAT
This sequence comes from Palaemon carinicauda, assembly GCF_036898095.1. Classification (NCBI taxonomy): domain Eukaryota; kingdom Metazoa; phylum Arthropoda; class Malacostraca; order Decapoda; family Palaemonidae; genus Palaemon; species Palaemon carinicauda. Next base: position 2,035,215 of record NC_090736.1, on the reverse strand, counting down.
ATATATATATATATATGTATATATATATATATACTGTATATATATATATATATATATATATATATATATATATATATATATATATATATATAATATATATATATATTTCTAATATTCTCGAATTTCCATATAGAACCATTTCACTCTATTACTACGCTTTAATTACTCATTCTGTTTCCCCAAAATACTTTCAAAGACAATTGGCTTATTGAAGCAAGTCTATGATATGCCATTTAAGCATGACAATACCTTCATTTAAAATATTTGCTCTTATTCATTTCCAGACAATTAAATATAGTTCTTTTCTGCATTCAAGGACAGAGAGAGAGAGAGAGAGAGAGAGAGAGAGAGAGAGAGAGAGAGAGAGAGAGAGAGAGAGAGAGAGAGAGAGAAATGATTTCCTATCACTATTTCCTGGAAGAGTTGGAAGACCCAGGCCTACATGGCTGAGGACTATGAAGCGTAAAGTAGAAGATGATGAATGGAGAAGTATTGATTGAAAATCTCAAGATAGAGACGATTAGCGAAATGTAACTGAGAACCTTTGTGTCAATAGGCATAGGAGGTGGTGATGATGATGAAGATGGTGATGATGATCATGATGATCATGATGAAGATGGTGATGATGATAATGACGATGATGATGACTTCCTACTTACGAGCACAAAATGCGTTATTTGACACTAAAGGACTAGATATTTTTAATATTCAAAATTCTCCAAAAATTATTAAATGGGTCAGATAAAAATAATGAAAAACAATGAAGTCAGAGAAGGAAATTCCTCTATAGTCTAATTCCTTTTCAAAGTTAATTATCATTTCCTTCCCTTTCTGTATCTTTCTCATTCTTCATTCGAGTCATGATGGATAACTATAAATGATTTAGTAAATATTACATATGTATATATATATACATATACAAATACATACATACATATATATATATATATATATATATATATATATATATATATATATATAATATATATATATATATATATATATATATATATATATATGTGTGTGTGTGTGTGTGTGTGTGTGTGTGTGTATGTGTTTGCATTTTATGTACGTATGTATATATTTATGCATTTTCATTTCATGTAAATCTCTGCTTATGATTCTACAGCCAACAATTGTATCTCATATACACTTGAATATACTGTATGATAAATCTAATATGAAATTATTTTGTTAGTAATATTTTATCATTTTCCTTGTTACGCACAAAGGAAAAACACCACAGTTTACATATAACGAATGATAACAAACTGCAACGCACTATCTATGAAGTTAACAGTATTTTTTGTACCTGGATCTTTATTACAGTATTATTACAAAATCCACTATCTTTTTTTGTACCTGGACATGTATCACAGTATTATTAGAAAATCCACTTTCGGCATTTTACTATGATAGAGTATTCGGCCTCTATTATAGCCTCATTTTTTTTTTTAGTTTTTGCTTCGGTTGCAAATTACAAAGCTGAGATACGAATGGACGATACTGAAGACACGAATGCAATATCACGAAAGAAAAAAGAAAAAAAAAAAAAAACTCGAGTCTTGGCATTAACATGTAGAATTCATAAAGGTAGCTATTCATGACGTATTGTACATTAGATCGTTATTATTATTATTATTATTATTATTATTATTATTATTATTATTACTGCTACAACCCTAGTTGGAAAAGCAAGATGCCATAACCCCAACGACTCCAACAGGGAAAAATAGCCCAGTGAGGAAAGGAAATAAGGAAATAAATAAATGATGAGAATAAATTAACAATATATTCTAAAACCAGTAACAGCTTCAAAACAGATATGTCCTATATAAACTATTAACCCTTCTACCTCCAGGCTATTTGTAACTTTCCAAGCCTTAACCCCCAGGCCTTTTTTTTTCAAGCACATTTTGCAATATATATTTTATAAATTTCCCAACAGGGAAAATAGCCCATTGAGGAAAGGAAACAAAACAATACTTCATTGGATTCTTCTCTCTAGTTAATTTTCCCTTTGCCTACACATACACCGAATAGTCTGGCCTATTCTTTATAGATTCTCCTCTGTCTTTATACACCTGACAGCACTGAGATTACCAAACTACTTTTAATTCACCCGAGGGGTTAACTACTGCAATGTAATAGTTCAGTGGCCACTTTCCTCTTGGTAAGGGTAGAAGGGACTCTTTAGCTATCTCTTCTAGTCTTCTAGGAGGAGGACACTCCAAACTCAAACCATTGTTCTGTAGTCTTGGGTAGTGCTGTAGCCTCTGTACCATGGTCTTCCACTATCTTGGGTTAGAGTTCTCTTGCTTAAGGGTACACTTAGGCACACTTTGCTCTCTAATTTATCTTCCTCTTGTTTTGTTAAAGTTTTTATCTCTCTCTCTCTCTCTCTCTCTCTCTCTCTCTCTCTCTCTCTCTCTCTCTCTCTCTCTACTATACAGGCAATCAAGTATCTCGTTATTCATTGATTTTTGTGAGAAGCTGATTTGTATCCAGAGGGAAGAAAATGATAAACGTGAGTGATGAGGAAGAAGAATTATATCATTTCATAACCACAATTGAAAAATAAGAGACTTTACGAGGTAATCTCTCTCTCTCTCTCTCTCTCTCTCTCTCTCTCTCTCTCTCTCTCTCTCTCTCTCTCTCTCTCTCTCTCTCTCCTTCATTGCCAACAAGTAAAATAGAAATGTCGAAGGTTTTTCGTTTCAATCATGGGAAAATAACTTTGATCTAGAATTTTGTTTTGTTTTGTTTTGAATAATGGTATTCTATTAAAAAAATTGGGAAAAAAATCTAAATATTCGTTATTTGATAGCAATGCCTTCTTAAAAACTTTTAATACTACAGTTGCGATATTGCTGTGTGATATTACAGAAACATGAAAGTTTTTTACCGCAGAAAAAAATAAATGATATGAAGGTGAGGAGTATTTAATCAAACAAATTCACAAAGATAGAGAGAGAGAGAGAGAGAGAGAGAGAGAGAGAGAGAGAGAGAGAGAGAGAGAGAGAGAGAGAGAGATTTATCACCATCACACGACTGGATGATTGAAAGGTATATTACATTGAGAAGTTTATCAAAATTGTAGATAGAAATCAGTAAAAGGATATTTAATCAATATAGAGGACTTTTGTTGGATTCTAATATGGAAAAATTAGAGAGATAGGGAGAGAAAATTGGAAATTGGCTAGGAAGGGGGGAGGGGGCGGTTGTGTATGGCATGCCTTCCGACATTCGTAGAGACAATGCTACAAAGAAGTGAGCCACGAGACAAATATGGGAAATATTTCTCGGGATTTCTCTGTTTGACTTTCAATGTATTCTCCGGGTCTCTTCTTTCAGCATACTGAGAATTCTTTTAGTCGAAGATAGAATTGCGGTCGTTATTTCATTTGCATATGACCCATTGCTGTCACTATTCCTCTTGCATATGAGCCATTGCTGTCGCTATGCTACTTGTATATGACCTGTTGCTGTTGCTATGCCACTTGCATATGACCCAATGCTTTCGCTATGCCACTTGCATATGACCCATTGCTGTCGCTATGCCACTTGCATATGACCAGTTGCTGTTGCTATGCCACTTGCATATGACCAAATGCTTTCGCTATGCCACTTGCATATGACCCATTGCTGTCGCAATGCTACTTGCATATAACCCGCTGCAGTCGCTATGCCCCTTGCATATGACCAGTTGCTGTAGCTAGGCCACTTGCTTATGACTCATTGATGCTGCTATGCCACTTGCATATGACCCATTGCGGTTGCTATACCACCTGCATATGACCCATTGCTGTCGCTATGCCACTTGCATATGACCCATTGCGGTCGCCATAC
>NC_090736.1:1988866-2026366 GCF_036898095.1 Palaemon carinicauda | reverse complement strand
TATTTGGATTAATGATCCTTTGATCCTGTCATTACCTTTCATCATCAATGATTTATCGCAACTGTTTGGATGAATAATTCGATTACTTGGATTTTATTTTACATTTTATTATTATTATTATTATTATTATTATTAATATTATTATTATTATTATTATTATTATTATTATTATTATTATTATTATTATTATTATTATTATGGACAACTTTGTTTTTGTGTTTGTGCTTCAGTATGTTATAAAACAAGGTTCGTTCAGGCTTTTCAATTCCATAGAAATATATACATAATTGTTTTTCTTATATTTACAAAGAAACTTTATCACAGATGTCGGCATAAATAGTGAATAGTGTTTGTTCTGTTGTACTTGATGGACCAGCCAGTTGAGTCTGATAGAATTCGTGGCCTAATTGCCGGCGCTGAATAATTCATCGTAGGCAATCAATTAGGCAAGTTCTAAAAGGTGGTTTTCCAATTAGTCCATGAGCCTGGTCTCAAAATTTTGGCCCTTGGTACCATTTTGGGGCAGGAAATCTTATAGTGATTAACTGAAAGACCAATGTCTATAGTCTTCAAAAATGTACGATAGCATTCTATATCTCTTTGCCTTCCTTGTGTTATCAACCGTTTTTCATATATGACACGTGATTTTTTCCGGCGTGACTTACAGGTGACTTTTGTCTCCTGCGAGCTAGTCCATTGATATTATTAGGACTTATTATATACCAAAATAAAGGCCAAAAGATGGGCTTCACAACAAGCTATCACATATTTTAATATATTGTACGCAGTGTTAGTTAGGAGCATATTTATGCCGAAATTAATGAATTTTTTTCAGTGTAACTGGAAATTTTTCCTTATAGAAATAATATCATGTCTGGTATTTGTGATTCAACTTAAAATTCTCATTCTGTGTTTCAAGAGCTTTCCTTTGATACCAATATGTGATCCATAGCTATTATATTAAGAAAGTTATTGAATCTTAAAGCAACTACTATCAAATATTGTTTTTTGTGAGAATAAACTAAAATGTTGAAAATGAGAATACAGGGTTAGAGAGCAAATTCATATCATAAAATGTGAATATAACAACTGTAGAAATAAGATCAGAATCTAAAATTAATCATTTAAATGTGCATTACATAACACCAATTGCAATACTTGTATTAAAAAAGCTATGAACACTAAACCCAATATATACATACTGTATTACATTATAACCATGTAAACCATTACACCACCAACACACTTAATACTATTGTCCAGATAGGGTATTTTAAGTTCAGTAGTCTTCAAAATCTTCCATTTCCAACATTGTTTCATCATTATTATCATCATCCTCACCACCTGACACCCGATTTTTACAGTCTTGTAATTTGCACATGTAGGTGCATTTTAGTCCATTAGCCAGACATACACACATTGGTATGGCACACTTTTTAGAACACTTGCATGACAAAAGATCAAGCACAGCCTCAGGAACAGGTTGTCCATCCATCCATTCAATAACTAGCTGGTCTCCTCCATCTTCTTTTTCCAACTTCCAACCATGGCCTGCGGGATTTGGAATGTGAGGGTTTTGCTGTAGACATCGTCTTCATATAGCACTGATAACTGGCACGTTGTGCATGTTGTTTCAAGCAGTCTCTGCTAGGAGGCAGTTGGTGGCTTTCTATCTCACCTTTCCTTGCACAGAAGAGATTGTATCTCAGAGCATTTACATGAACACAAGGTGTCTTGGCCGCATAGATGAGACAAGTAACTGCTTCAAATCTTTCCATCTATTCTTGAGAAAGGACCCATTCACTCCGAAGTTCCATAAATGCATCTAGTACATCTCTATTTGTGGTCATTAATTTGAGTGAGCTTGTTTTTCCTTTGCCAGCAAATGCACTCACACTATCGCAGCCTGTGAAAGCATGCATTCCAACTAGTCTTTTGCAAATATCAGTACCAAGTGTAGCAGTAACCTTGTCAATAGATAGAATCTTTGTTCGTGTCTTAATCCCACATTTCAGATACAGATGACCACAGATGATATTCTTGAAAGCCACGAGCAAGATGAGCACATCCGTATCATCAGAGCTGATAACAACTGTTGGATGTCCTTGCTTTACAGCATGTGCAGCATGTAAGACAAGACGGCCATCGGCTTCTTCTTGAGTACACAATAGATCCGTTACCATCTCACTTCCATGTTGTGTTATCTTGAAGCACTGGTCAGCTTCTGTGACAAACATAACCTTTTGCTGTAGCCTGCTTCTGTAATGTTGCTGCTTCTACTCATTCACAAGAAAAGTTATAAAGTTAGTTTTATTGACACTCTGATTCAGAAAGGACCTCCACTGATGGACAAGCTGATTTGGTGTAATATTTTGAAGACTTGATCCATGCTGTTCTCCTCTAACACTTCTTTCTGGGTTTTTGATGGATAGTTCATGGTATTGATCAAACACAATGTCAATTCTCTGACTAGAGCCTCCCTCTTTAATTACCATAGCAAAGACTGTTTGAGCAATGTCACCAAAAGTGTTCTGATCCGCTTTCACCTTTTGTACTATCATGCCATCGATCGTGAGCAGACAGAATGCCTAATGACATAATGCCTAAGGACATGATGCCTAAGGACAAAATGCCTAATTCCTCAACATGGACAAAATGCCTAACAGATATAATGCCTAATGGACAAAATGCATAATGGCCTAATGGCCAAAACATCTAAAAAGGGATAAATAAAGGGACTCAAGAATAGAGGAATAAAAACTTGTAACAAGGGGTTTTTTTTAACAATTACTCTTTAAAAACGTAATACAGACTAAAATCTTACTTTTCTTTAAAAAAGAAAAAAAAAACATGTATGTAAATTTATCTAATCATGAATAGGTTATTTACCAGAATTGAAGAAAATTCAAAAATTATGTGCCATAGCCCTTAGATAGGATAAACCTTCATCATTATTGTAAGTTGCATGAATTTTTTTGATCAGTTCATTTACTCGAATATATTTCTTATTAACTTTTTCAACAGTTGCACCTAACAATAAACTCGGTACTTGCTTGTTCAGGTTTGATTTTTTACAAGCTTAAAGAGAGTTGGGTGAGTAATTGAAACTTTCTTGTTAAAAGCATGGTGCCATCCTTCTAGAGAGTTCATAGTTCTTGGCAAATTTGATTCTATTTTATGGTACACATTCCACATTTGAACATCGAAGGTTGGGCGTCTTCGTCGACATCTCTGAACTATTCCGAGTCGTGTAATGTCAAAATATTCAAATAATTCACTCAGAATTTTGTCAGTTTCATGGTCGATTGAAGTAAAAAATTCTGTGAAAAGATCAGCCACATCCTCTGTAAGAACAAAAGCAAAGGCTTGTATGTGTTTGATTATGAAAGCATTGTCATTATTTGTGTACCAGCGCTGGAGACCAAGATTTTGTATATTGCGCCAAAGACATTGACTGAAATGAAAGACACAGCCATTGACTGAAGTATTTGGAAAACATTTCTTTAAACTTTTTAGTGCTGCTTGTTAATAATCAAGAGTCACAGACTCTGGGAAGATCTCTACTAATCTCGATTAATTTATTTAAAATTGCTAAATAAGATAATTTTGCCTGGAAGGTATTTTGTCCATTAGGCATTTTGTACATTAGGCATTTTGTCCATTAGGCATTTTGTCCATTAGGCATTATGTCTGTTAGGCATTTTGTCCGTGTTGAGGAATTAGGCATTTTACCCGTAGGCATTCTGTCCTTAGGCATTATGTCATTAGGCATTCTGTCCTACTACCGCCATCGATTACAGATGTCGAATTTAAGGGCATTTCTTCCTCTGGTGTGACATCCTCGTACAATGCTTTAGCGAGGATTGCCTTGTTTGTCTTCCTTGGCAAACCCTCAGGGGTTGCTAATGCCCATGGCATTGGTCCAAGAGGATAGGACAATATATCTGCCATTTGAAGATTTCGACTTTGGGCAATTACAATGATTCTCCCAAACAATGACCTGGCTGCCTTCAATATCACTGCTCTTCCAGTATGAGTCTTCACTTCTTTCTTCCTGCACATGTGGCTAAAGGTTTTCAGTTTATTGAGCTTGACAGTATCAAAGAATTGTGTAACAGGGGGATCAAAATCTAGTCTTTCTTGCTTAAACTTAGTGTAACACTTCTCTCCAACATCTAGAGCATTAAGTAAATCTGAAGCAACTTCTGGAGTAGCAGTCTTTACTGTTGAGATGCTCATCATGTCCTGTTGACTGGAAAATGGGTTTACCCAGCTTTCAATTGCACTAACTATTGCCAAAATTGCTCTCACCTTTCTCAGATCTTGGGTGGTGGAGATCATAATGAACTGCATCTTATTTATTCTCGTGAACCATGTCTCTTAACTGACCTAAGAATGCACTTCTGTGCTCAGAAGTTATGTAATAGCGTTTAACTGCCCCTGACTTCAGACTATATCTGGTTGTGCCTCCTGGTGTTTGAGTGTCTCTGTTCACTGTAACTTCGAGTGCCAGATCTACTGGAAGAGGGCCAAAAGGATTAGTGCTTGACATCTGGACAGAAAAGCAACCATCCCTGAAAGCTTCATACACTTCTGGATGTGTCTCACTTAGGGCTGACATTTGGGCATAATACACAGGGAGGTATCTGGCATAGTTGGTTCTGTCATATTCAAATGACCAGTGAATCAGTGATCTGATGGCATGCAGACGGAGCTTCCAGTTGCCTTCACGGGATGCACGTAGCAAGCCAAGGATAATGTCCTCAACCATGTCGACGTAGGACATCCAAAATGCAGACAGATCACCATTCGACTTGCGGAGATGGTTAAGAAACTGTGACCACATTATTTTGAGGTCTTTAAAGTCTTTAGTCACTAACAAGCTGCCAATATCGTTCTGGTTTAGGTCTTTGTTAGTTAACTGGGATAAGGTATTTTGAACTCTCAGGTACACGTTCATCCTCGTCCAATTGTGACATAAACTGTTCCCAGATCAATCTCATGAGAGCTTCATACACAGGTTTATGAACTCTGACAGCTCGGTTGTACATTTTACCTTCAAGAACACCATTAATTGAACCTTCTGAAACAACACCCGATTCTATACATAGGTCACGTAAGCCAGCATCCATAAACCTTTTGCCTAGGACAGCCAGAGCATTGCAGATGGTATGAAATGCTCCCAACCTAATTATGACATTGGCATATTCAACTCTTGTGTCTCCAAGCAATCTCTGATAATTTTGAAAAAATGGCTTGATCTACAACAATGACACTAACTGGTAGCTGCAACTCTGTTCGGATAACCTCGGACTGATTCAGGATTTCAAAAGCTGTAGTGAGCTCGGTTGCAGGGGCATTTATAGTGGGAAGGTAGCAGAGGATGTCTTCTTTGATGGAGATATCCTTTTTCATGTTTATGTTAAATCCTGTCCAACTTTGGATGTTCTTATTTTCCATATTTGATTGTCTGAGAATGATCCAGATTAAATTACTATTCCGAGCAGATTCTGCAGCTTCATCAGCATCTTTATTACTCGTTCTTGGTGGCAAAGGTTGTGGACCTACTCTCTTTCCAGCAATGTAGGTTTCCAGTTCTGTGTGCTGTGTAGAAATAGTCCTTTGTTTTTGCTTATCAATAACTGGAAGAGCAGGCTTTGGGAGAAGAGGCCCAATTATTTTGCGTTGCACAGCAATGCCATTAACACAGTGAGAAGTTCCCTGACCTGTCAAAGTTTCTTTGAGTCTGTCGATGTTATCCCATGCTAAATTTGTGAAAATATATGGCTGCAAAGGAGTAGGTAAGACCACCGTTTGGTTCTGTGTTGCAGCTAATTTTTGCAGACAAAGTGCTGTGTCATTTTCTTCAAGCTGTGAGTAAGAGATCCCATGTCAAAGTCTGTTTAGCATCCGAATCAATTCAATATTTCCTGTTAATGTTTTGACAGCATATGGAAGCAACAAATGTTTTGGAGGTTTCTACTTTCCTCGTGTTGTGGCATATATTAGATCCTGACCAAGAGACTGTATTAGAAGTTTCACTCTTTGAGATGGGTTTTCTTTTTCAGGTTCTCCAGTCAGAGAAAACCTTAAGCAGACATGGCAAATTCATGGACTCGTTTTTAAGATCAGATGGATGGTAGGGCTACGGAGATGGCAAACAGCTTTCCTGTATTGATGTCCGAACATAAGATGATGCCTGGTGAATGATGCACTAGATTTTGATCTCAGAGTTTTCAATTCATTTCGAAGATTTTTGTTTTCAAGGACCATGTCTTGCATTGTAATGCTGTCTGGAATTGCTAAAACTTTCCTGCTTCATCCTTATAAATGTGAATAATGTCTCCAACTTCTGAGTCCAGTCTCCGTTTGATGTGTTTCTTGGTGAACTCATTCATTCTGTAACCTCTGGATTGCATGAAGTTCTCCATTCTAGCTGCAAGTGTGGCTACAGGAACAATTAGCTTATCAGGCAACATTTCATTTCTTATAAATGTAAAAAGATCATCATAAGCCTGATTCAACCTCGTTGTAACCTATTTCATATTCAATCTCATTCTTGCTTGTTCTAGATTCTTGAGACTTTTTTGTTTATAATTTCTGTAGCATGAGTTGTGGTAATGAGCCTCTGCAGCAACAATGTCTCGACTTGTTGTTGCTAATATCTTGTCATCTTGTTTTTCCCTTGCACACTGTCGAAGCCTCTCATCAACCCTTAACTGCCTAGCCAGGACAAGATGTTCACGAGTGGATGTTCCTTTCAAACACTTGTCTTTTCCACAAAATATACACTCAGGCTGGTATACTCGGGATGTAGATGGTGTTCTCTAATGTCTCTTTGCTGCTCCACTGCTGCCTGGATCGTCTTCTGAATTTTCAGATGATTTTCTTTTAAAGTTATTCAGATCTCTTTTTAGTGTAAATCGGCTTCTACATTGTCTGTAGTAACAAATGTTGGGCCTCTCTTGCTCATGTAGACTTTCTGCAATTTGGAGAATTGGTTTATGATTCCTCACTCGGGCTGCATCAAGAAGCACCAACCATGACTCATAGTCCTTAAGTGTTACCAGTGTTGTTGGGTCATTATCATAATTTTCAATGTGGATAATGCATTTTTCTTTCGTAGAGTTCATCTTGACAAAGTAGACCTACTGTTCTCCAGGACTATCAGCTGCATCTGCCCTCAGCACAAGTAATCTAAAAGAAGAGAAACTGAATGCGTTATTTTTTATTACTGTTATATATAGTAAATGAATGATTCGGGAGCGTGATAGTTGTTATTTTAACATCCAATAACTTTCTTAATATAATAGCTATGGATCACATATTGGTATCAAAAGAAAGCTCTTAAAATACAAAACATGAATGTCAAGTTGAATCACAAATACCAGACATGATATTATTTCTATACGGAAAAATTACCAGTTACATTGAAAAAATAAACATTAATTTCAACATAAATATGCTCCTAACTAACACTGTGTACAAGATATTGAAATATGTGATAGCTTGTTTTGAAGTCCTTTTCTTGGTCTTTATTTTAGTATATAATAAGTCCTGATAATATCAATGGACTAGCTCGCAGGAGACAAAAGTCACCTGTAAGTCACGCCGGAAAAAATCACGTGTCATATATGAAAAACGGTTGATAACACAAGGAAGGCAAACAGATATAGAATGCTATCATGCATTTTTGAAGACTATAGACATTGGTCTTTCAGTTAATCACTATGAGATTTCCTGCCCCAAAATGATACCGACCAACCCCTAAGGCTTATGGACTAAATTAGGCAAACTTGGCTTCGACTGTGACTCTCGTCATTTGGGTCTGATCGGGAAAGAAGAATATTGCCGGCAATTCCAGTTGGATCCAAAACATGTTTTGCTGTTGCTTATCAGCCGGAATCTGGGAATGAAGTCCAATATCTTGTGATGCAAATCACATTATCGCAAATTCTGGCAGCTGCTGACGATAGATGGAGAAAGGGAGGGATAACACATGTGAACACACACACACACACCTAAATATATCCACTCAGACAGCCCCAAATATACATACATACACAAATTTATTTATACGCTGTAGGTATATATATATGTATATTATATATATATATATATATATATATATATATATATATATATATATATAATGTATATATATAATGTATATATATATATATATATATATATATATATATATATATATATATATATATATATATATATATATATATATATATATATATCTTTCGGAGTGGGAATATTTTAACTTAGTAAAGGGGCTGCGTGTTACCAAGATCAATAAAGCTGTAATGGTCAGGGGTAAAAATCCTGTGTGCGTTTGAGAGAGAGAGAGAGAGAGAGAGAGAGAGAGAGAGAGAGAGAGAGAGAGAGCGTCTTTGCTTGCCTTGTTTGTTCATTATTCCTAACACGAGATATCTGTTGTATCTCAGAGTATTTTTAGCTTTTGCGTGTCCTTTTGAGGGATTTCCTCATAACAATGTTTGAGTTGAAGGATTCCAAGATTACGAAAGAAGGAAATGGAATTCCGGCCAAAACAATTCGCAATGGAATTGACATAAATACTTTCGAGTTTTTAAAACTAATTATTTAGACTAAGACAAAATATTTGTTTTCGAGGAGACAATTTCTTATCATATGTTTTACAACATTAAAAAAATTTTATTTCTTATTTTAATTAATTTCTTACCAGCTTTTGATATTTTTGAAAATACATTTAAAAATGTATTCCCTGATGGAGCCCTTGGGCTTATAGTAAGATGCTTTTCCAACTAGGGTTGTCGCTTAGGTAATAATAATAATAATAATAATAATAATAATAATAATAATAATAATAATAATAATAATAATAATAATAATAATAATAGTAATAATAATAATGTAATAAGTTTACACTTTTTCAGAGAGAGAGAGAGAGAGAGAGAGAGAGAGAGAGAGAGAGAGAGAGAGAGAGTACTGATCGGAAGCTAAACCTTCAGAACTTGCACATGATTTCTTTCATTGAAAAAAATCTGTTTATTTAGTTTGAATCTGTTAATCCGAGAAGCCAATGATCAGAGAAGATTAAAAAGCTTTAAATCCAATTACGTAAACTTGGCAGAGACAGAGACTCTTGGTTTTGTTTCAAAGAATTCTGCATTAATATTTTGCTTGACAATCTGATTATTTGGCGAAAAGCAGGCAAATTATGTGTGGCCCCCTTTACCCTTAACCAAGAAAGAGAGAGAGAGAGAGAGAGAGAGAGAGAGAGAGAGAGAGAGAGAGAGTTGCACGGGGTAAGATATATGGCTTAAACATTCAAAGACATTTGATATGAACTGATATCTTCAGTGATTTTAAATGTGAACGAGGATGAATTTTCGCACTGGTAAACAATAACTGATAAAATCCCAGGCTGAGAAGGTTTTTTTGCTTGAGCGTATGTTTTCGTACGGACACGTAGTGGGCAAAATTGGGACTAACATAGAATATGAGGGATTTTTTTTTATAAATGTATATAAATATTATATATATATATATATATATATATATATATATATATATATATATATATATATATATATATATATATATATATATTCTGTATAATGGTAAACCATATAAATCTAAAACTCTGACAATTTTTCCAAAATTGCATGAATTTAGAGATAAATTAAATTCTTCTACCTAAAATCTAACGTGAATCCGACGTGAGACTTCGTCGGAAGTTATTTTTCCAAAGCTGATAAATTAAATGTTACTTCGTTGTTATTGAATCAAGCGGACCTCATCCTCCTCTGAGGTGATCCTAAAAACGTCCTAATCCTCAAAAAATTATCTCACAACAGAAATGAAAATTGAGGAAAAAAAAATAGTGCGAAATGTTGTTGCAAAGTTTGTTTCGGAATTGGAGTAATTTGATCAAAGCAGGTGTGGAAAAAGTTTCTGCGATGAGTCAAAAGAAGCCGTATTCTTTACAGCGAAGACTGCATTGAGAGAGAGAGAGAGAGAGAGAGAGAGAGAGAGAGAGAGAGAGAGAGATGGGTGGGGTGTTGGTGTTTATAAATTCATGGTTCACTTCCTTAATCTAAGTGTTATTGACACAGTTTAGGGTGTTGTCTTGCTTTTTTTCCCTGTTGGAGCCCTTGGGCTTATAACATCTTGCTTTTCCAACTAGGGTTATAGCTTGGCTAGTAATAATAATAATAATAATAATAATAATAATAATAATAATAATAATAATAATAATAATAATAATAATAAATTCCAATTAACGAAAACAACGAAAGCCTTATGAACAAAGGTCTGTTAATGTCCTTCCGGAAGGTCATAATATGATTTGGATTTGATGAATCTTTGGGATTGACATCAAGAGGTCGTGACAATGACGACGTTGCAGAATGCAGTGGTCTCAAAATCATGGAAGACTTCATTATACGATGAATATATTATATGAAATACAATTGAACTGGAAGAAAATTACTGAGTATGAGTAAGGAAAGAAATATTGAATGCCATACAACAGTGTTGTGGTGGCCCATGTGGTAACGTCGATGACTGGTGATCGCCACACTGGGGTTCGAGTCCCGCTCAAACTTGTTAGATACTTTGGTCGCTGCAACCTCACCATCCTTGTGAGCTGAGGATGGGGTGGTTGAGGGAGCCTTTAGGTCTATCTGCTGAGTCATTAGCAGCCATAGTCTGTCCCTCCTTGGTTCTAGCTTTGGGTGGGGAGCGGGTCGAGGGTCCTGATCTTAAGTGTATATGCTCAGTCTCTAGGGCATTGTCCTGCTCGATGGGGCAATGTCACTGTCCCTTGCCCCTGCCATTCATGAGGTGGCTTTAAACCTTTAAACAAGGTTTTGGTTCCTATTAAAGGTTATAACCGGTGATTCGATTCAAAGGTTTAAAGGCCACTCATGGATGGCACGGGCAGGGGACAGTAACATTGCCCTATAAAGCAGGAAAATGCCCTAGAGACTGACCATATATACATATGATCAGCGCCCAAGCCCCCTCTCCACCCAAGCTAGGACCAAGGAGGGCCAGGCAATGGCTGCTGATGACTCAGCAGGTAGACTTACAGGCTCCCCCTTACCCCTCCCCCCCCCATCTTACCTCAGAAGGATGGTGAGATTGCAGTGACCAAAGAAACTAAGGAGGTTGAACGGGACTCTAACCCGATTGTGGCGTTCACCTGTCAGGAACGTTACCACATCGGCCACAACAACCCTTCGTAATCTTCGGAGAAAAGCGTGACTGAGGAATTAAATAGGTTATTTTTATAGTACACAAGTTACTAAAAGATTGAATTTTCCTCATTTCACTCGTTTGCTTATATTTTTCGTTTTTTAATTGAATGTGAATTGTCCTCCAATAAGTTATTCTATTTCTTATTAATCTTTAAAGGCTGAGATTCAATCGATAATAGCTACATTGAAACGTTTGTGGGAAAGAAACCTTCACTTAAAAAAAAAAAAATATCAAAATTTCCTATATTTTCAATTTCATTATGAATAAAATGTCTCTTTTTCTTCAATTGAATGTGAAATGGTCTTCATGAAGCTTCGAACATTGAACATAGACATAAATCTATTTAACCTATTATGATATCGTGACTGAATTTCCCTTTGCCATAAATGACCGTAACTGTGTGCGTTCCCTGAAATGAATTACTGGTAATGATCGTTTAATAAGATTCTAATAGTTCTCTTCTCTGTTAATTTATAGCTGTCTTGGGTTAGAGTTCTCTTGCTTGAGGGTACATTCGAACACACTATTCTATCTTTTTTCTCTTCTTGTTTTGTTAAAGTTTTACTTTATAAAGGAAATATTTATTTTTATGATGTTACTGTTTCTAAAATAATCTATTTTTCCTTGTTTCCTTTCCTTACTGGGTTACTTTCCCTGTTGGAACCTCTGGGCTTATAGCATATCCTGCTTTTCCAACTGGGGTCGTAGCTTAGAAAGATGATAATAATAATAATAATAATAATAATAATAATAATAATAATAATAATAATAGAAGTATGACTATATATATATATATATATATATATATATATATATATATATATATATATATATATATATATATATATATATATACATATATATATGTATATACATATATATATGTATATATATATATATATATATATATATATATATATATATATATAATATTAGGAGTTATATATTATAAGATTCTAAAAGGTCCAGTAATATTACATAAATCAGGTTTATATGTACATAAAGATTACGTTAGACTTCAAATAGATTGATAAAAGGAGGACAATTCAAAATGAAACCATTGTTCTCTAGATTTGGGTATTGCCATACATTCTGTACCATGATCTTCCACTGTCAGGGGTTAGAATTCACTTGCTTGAAGGTACACTCGGGCACACTATTCTATCTTATTTTTTTTATTCTTGTTTTGTTAAAGTTCTTATAGTTGATATAGGATATATTTATTTTAATGTTTTTACACTTCTTGAAATATTCAATTTTCCTTATTTCCTTTCCTCACTGGGCTATCTTCCCTGTTGGAGCCCATAGGCTAAGGCATCCTGCTTTTCCAACTTGGGTTGTAGCTTAGCAATAATAATAATAATAATAATAATAATAATAATAATAATAATAATAATAATAATATGATATCAAAGATGAAATGAGGTAGATTTTTTTTTTCCATTTGTAAAATTTATAAGGAATATGTTTAAGAAAGACCAATATCGCAGGTTTAATCGAAAATTGGATAACCATCATTCATCTGGCATCCCTAAGAAATTAATAAATTTATCACTTTCAGAAAAACAAAAAATCTCAATTACCAATTTCGAGAAATTTCTCTGAACCTGAGAGTATATAAGAAAGGAGAGTCGCTTCCCGAAGCCTAGTTAAGTGATTAGAAATGTTTTCCTTTATCCTAATCACAATCGTTGGAATCTGCCGTTTTGCAGCTGTTATAAAAGCAGCTGTTAAAGAGGTGTTGGATACTAGTCTCATGACTGTGCAGGATGAATCCCCGCTCAAGACTGGTCTGGGCGCCACAGAAGAAGAAAGTTCGCACAGGTATGCCGAAGAAGACGCGGCTGCTGGAGGAGGTAGATCGCTGTTTCCTGGAGACGAGAAAGAAAAAGGAATGGAAATTGTGAGCGACGGGAAATTGCTGCATAACGAAGAGGATGAGACAAAGGAAAGTCAAGTTGTTGAGAAACTAAGTGAAGCCATTTATGAGTTCGAAGAACAGCAGCAGTCTGGTCGTTTAGTTGCTGCTGAAGAACAGCTGCAGCCTCGTCCTCCAGATGCTGCTGAAGAGAAGAATGATGATTCTGTCATATTTAGACATGCAGTTCCTGGAGACATAGACGCTGAGGAAGGCGACTGCACAGCTGGGACAGAACGCAGACTAAAGACTGAAGAGACAGTCGTGACTGCCCCTTGGCAGAACCCAGGTCAGCAGAACAAAGTCCGCATCAAAATAACCGTTAAAAAGGAAATGCTCTGTCCCCTTGGTGCAAGGGCATCATACCTACAGCAGAAGTATGGCGTCGCTATTTGGATACCGAGAGAGGAGGACAGTTCAGAAATGGTAGAGATTTATGGTGACCTGGAGAGTGTCCTGAAAGTTCAAACTACCATCAGTCAAATGTTGGAGTTATTTTCGTGTCGGAGAAAACTGATACTGGAAATAAGTACCTGCAAATTTGAACGTATCTGTGGTTATGAAGGAGAAATCTTAAAGTGGCTGAGAAAAGAGTTTAACTTGAGAATATATGTACCTTCGAAGGAAAAAGTTTCTCGGAAACTTCCAAATGAAATCTGCAAGGTGAGAATTCTTGGGCACAGAGACAAGGTGGACAGGGTTCTAGAAATGATTGGCCGCTTAATTGATTCTCAGGAAGAGGCAATGAACCTCATATCAGATCTTTTGAGGGCCTCGACAGAGCAGCCCAAGGAGCAGGTCTGGCTGAAGATCCCTCTCTCCAGAAAGGACCACCCCGAAGACGTTGCGACTGCCACTGAGGGATGCAAAGAGGAGGAGGACCTCACTGAGAAGGATTTCTCGAGGACTGAGGATGGACCAAAAGAAGAATGGACGACCTACACGTCCCTTGGAAGACACCATACCGGGATCGATGCCCAAAAGATCGAAGTGCCAGAGGAGCCAATCGATCAGGAGGACCAGGACACCATTCTTGGCACTCTTGAAACCGCCAGAGTCGTCGACGATGTTCCAACAGCTCAAGCGATGACGAAATCTCCAGCGACGGAGAAAGAATACATCGATTGGTGGAATTACTCTTCAGATGAGGATTAGAAAGGAAAAGAGATTGGAAGGATCCCAATCCTATTGGATATTTACGTTTAGAGAAGGATCACTTTTGTTTTTATATATGTGATAATTGTTAATTAATAAGTTTTATTTGTGTTCTTTTGTATTATAAGGATAACAATAAAGTTCATTTATATTTTATTTTCTCGTATTGTCTTTATAAATTATTCAATAAAATAATTACACTATTGGAAAAACTGTGAGGTAAGACAAGGAATTAGACAAATCATGATTCTTATTATTCTTATTTCTGTCATGATTATTATCGGGCAATATGTATCTTATAAATCAAAATTAAGGAACTATCATTGAACCAGTTTTTGACAAGAAATGAAAAGTTAATGACAAAAGTATTTTCTAATTCCCTACTGATATTTCATACAGTTAAGAAGGAATTTTTATTATTACTTATTAAAGATTAGAATATTACCCACTAGAGGAGAGGTTGAAATAGAGGTGTCTGTTTATTATTATTATTATTATTATTATTATTATTATTATTATTATTATTATTATTATTATTATTATTATTATTATTATTATTATTATTATTATTACTATTTGATTTTATTACCATAATGTATAAACAAGGTTATAATATTTTACGATAAAGAAATCGCAATATTATCTTACTATATCCAGAAGAAAAAACTTAAGAAAATAGCCATGAAAATAATAAAAAGGAAACTTCACACCTGTAATTATCGTTTTCCCGGAAACATTTAGTTTTCCTTACACTTAATTTTTCTTTCTTATGACAATATGATTTCTGTCTACGGATTTTAAGAAATGATTGCTGGGGTATGAAGGTAGTAATGGGTGCAATTGAGAGAGAGAGAGAGAGAGAGAGAGAGAGAGAGAGAGAGAGAGAGAGAGAGAGAGAAAGAGAGAGAGAGAGAGATTATCTGTTATTTGAAGGTACACTATTCTATCTGCGCCCTGTTTTCCTTTTCCTCATTGGGCTATTTTCTCCTCTAAAGCCTTTGGGCTTATTATAACATTCGGTTTTTTCAACTAGGGTTGTACTTTACCTAATAATAATAATAATAATAATAATAATAATAATAAAACTACCTTAACGTCAGCTCAATTATGTAGTATTTTTATCTTTAATTAGTAATAAGAGAAAGTAATCATTAACTTTGAGAAATTAGATGAAAATTTAATAATACTTTTGCCATTTTGTTATATCATTGTTTTCCGTCAAACTGGTCAGCATTCTTTACTTTCAGAAGAATAATTTATTTCGCTATTGATCAATAAATTAATTCTATTTGCGTTTTATTTAGCAATGATTTAATAATGATAAAGCGAAAATAGAAATATTAATAGGAATCATGATATGTAATTCCTTATATTTTTTTTCAATAAAGCAATTACTTTATTGAATAATTCATAAAGGACAATTCGAGAAAATGAAAGAGGTTATTTAACAATATAAATGAACTTTATTGTTACCCTTATAATACAAATGAACACAAGTAAAACTCATTAATTAACAATTATCCCATAGGTAAAAACAAAAGTGATCCTTCTCTAAATGTTAAATATCCAATAGGATTGGGATCCTTCCAATCTCTTGTCCTTTCTAATCCTCATCTGAAGAGTAATTCCACCAATCGATGTATTCTTTCTCCGTCGCTGGAGATTTCGTCATCGCTTGAGCTGTTGGAACATCGTCGACGACTCTGGCGGTTTCAAGAGTGCCAAGAATGGTGTCCTGGTCCTCCTGATCGATTGGCTCCTCTGGCACTTGGATCTTTTGGGCATCGATCCCGGTATGGTGTCTTCCAAGGGACGTGTAGGTCGTCCATTCTTCTTTTGGTCCATCCTCAGTCCTCGAGAAATCCTTCTCAGCAAGTTCCTCCTCCTCCTTGCATCCCTCAGTGGCAGTCGCAACGCCTTCGGGGTGGTCCTCTCTGGAGCGAGGGATCTTCATCCCGACCTTCTCCTTTGGCTGCTCTGTCTTGGCCCTCAAAGGACCAGATTTGGCGTCCATTTCCTCGTTGTCAGAATCAATTAAGTGGCGAATCATTTCTAGAACCCTGTCCACCTTGTCTCTGTGCCCAATAATTTTCACCTTGCAGATTTCATATGGCAGTTTCCGAGAAACTTTCATCTTCGAAGGTACATATATGCTCAGGTCAAACTCTCTTCTCAGCCACTTTAGGATTTCTCTTTCATAACCGCAGATCCGTTCAAATTTCCAGGTACTTACTTCCAGTATCAATTTTCTCCGACACGAAAATAACTCCAACATTTGACTGATGGTAGTTTGAACTTTAAAGACACTCTCGAGGTCACCATAAACCTCTACCATTTCTGAACTGTCCTCCTCTTTCGGTATCGAAATATCGACGCCATACTTCTGCTGTAGGTATGATGCCCTTGCACCAAGGGGACAGAGCATCTCCTTTTCAACAGCCATTTTGATGTTGACTTTGTTCTGCTGACCTGGGTTCTGCCTAGGGGCAGTCACAACTGTCTCTTCAGTCTTTAGTCTGAGTATTGTCCCAGCTGTGCAGTCGCCTTCCTCAGCGTCTAGGTCTTCAGGAACTGCATGTCCAAATAGGACAGAATTATTATTCTTCTCCTCTGCAGCATCTGAAAGACGAGGCTGCAGTTGTTCTTCAGCATCAACTAAAAGACCAGACTGCTGCTGTTTTTCGAACTCACAAATGGCTTCACTTCGTTTCTGAATAACTTTACTTTCCTCTGTAGCATCCTCTTCATTATGCAGCAATATCCCGTCGCTTGCAATTTGCATTCCCTCTTCTTCCTTCTTGTCTCCGGGAAACAGCAACCTGCCTCCTCCAGCAGCCGTGTCTTCTTCAGCATAACTGTGCGAACTTTCTTCATCTGTGGCGCAAAGACCAGTCTTCAGCCGGGACTCATTCTGTGCGCGAACGCCGCAAACATTAAGCTGCACAGTCTTGAGACCAGTCTCCAACACCGCTTTAACAGCTGCTTCTAAAAGGGCTGCAAAACAGCAGATTCCAACGATTATGATTAGGATAAAGGAAAACATTTCTAATTGCTTCACTAGACTTCGGGAAGCGACTCTCCTTTATTATATACTCTCAGGTTCAGAGAAATTTCTCGAAATTGGTAATTGAGATTTTTTGTTTTTCGAAACGTCATAAATCTAATAATTTCTTAGGGTTGCCAGATGAATAATGGTTATCCAATTTTCAATTAAACCTACAATGTTGTACTTAGAAGAGAGTTTGTTTATGATACTATGATATATTCCTTACGGAAATTGTAGAGAATAGCGCGCACGCACACACACGCATACACATACACATACACACACACATATATATATTTATATATATATATAATATATATATATATATATATATATATATATATATATATATATATATACTGTATATATCTCTTTCTTCTAATATTATCGAATTTCCTTATTGAGTCATTTCACTCTATTACTACGCTTCAATTACTCATTTTGTCTCCCGAAAAAATTCAAAGATAACTGGTTTATTGAAGTAAGTCTGTAATACACCATTCATGATGATAAGAGTCTATTTAAGCGTGACAATACCCTCATTTAAAATATTTGTTCTTATTCATATCCAGATATTTGAATATAGTTCTTCAGTGCATTCAAGAGAGAGAGAGAGAGAGAGAGAGAGAGAGAGAGAGAGAGAGAGAGTCAAATGATTTCTACCCACTATATCCGATAAGAGTTGGAAGGCCTAGGCCTACATGGCTGACGATTATGAAGCGTGAATGGGGAAGTATTGAATTAACAGCTCAAGATAGAGACGACTGTCGAAATCTAAATGAGGTCCTTTGCGTCAATAGGCGTAGGAGGAGATGATGATGATGATGACGAATTCCTACTTAAAGGACTAAATTTTTGAACATTCAAAATTTTCCAAAATGCATCAAAGGGGTCAGAAAAAAAAATACTGAAAAACAATGAAGTCAGAGAAGGAAATTCCTCTGTATTGTGATTCATTTTCAAAGTTAATTTTCTTATCCTTCCCTTTCCGTATCCTTACTCTTCATTCGAAGTCATAATGGACAGCCATATATAGAAAATTATATATGTGCACACATATATATATATATATATATATATATATATATATATATATATATATATATATATATATATATGTATATATATATATATATATATATATATATATATATATATATTTACATACATACATACATACATATATATATATATATATATATATATATATATATATATATATACATACATACATACATACATATATATATATATATATATATATTTGTGTGTGTGTATTTGCATGTACGTACGTGTGTATGCATTTTTATTCCATGTAAAACTCTGCTTATAATTGTGCAGCCAACGATTGTATCTTATATACACTTGAATATACTGTATGATAAATCTAATATGAAATTATTTTGTCAGTAACAATTTATCTTTTTCTTTGTTACACTGCAGTTTAGATATAACGAATTATAAAAAACTAACAAACTATCTATGAAGTTACCAGTATTTTTTTTACCTGGATATATATCACAGTATTATTACAAAATCCACTTTCGGCATTTTACTATTATAGAATATCCACCCTCTATTATAGCCTCGTTTTTTCTGTTTTATAGTTTTTGCTAAGGTTTCAAATTACAAAGCTGAGATTCGAATGGACGACTCTGAAGGCACGAATGTAATACCACATAAAAAAACTCGAGTCTTGGCATTAGCATGGAGAGTTCATGACGTACTTCAGATCGTTATTTTATTAAACTATTATTATTATTATTATTATTATTATTAGCCAAGCTACAACCCTAGTTGGAAAAGCAAGATGCTATAAGCCCAAATGCTCCAACTCGGAAAAATAGCCCAGTGAGGAAAGGAAATAAGGAAATAATCATTCTAAAAAAAGTAACAGCGTCAAAACAGATATGTCCTAAATAAATTATTATTATTATTATTATTATTATTATTATTATTATTAACTAAGTTACAACATTAGTTCGAAAATCAAGATGCTATAAGCCCAAGGGCTCCAACAGAGAAAAATAGCCCAGGGAGGAAAGGAAATAAGGAAATAAATAAACGATATAAGAAATAATGAACAAATGCAATAAAATATTTTAAAAACATTAACAACATTTAAACAGATATTTTATATATAACCTATAAAAAGACTTATGTCTGCCTGTTCAGCATAAAAACATTTGCTGCGAGTTTGAACTTTTGAAGTTCTACTGATTCAACTGCCCCTCTCCGAACCATCACTCGATAACCACTAATGAAAACAAGACATTATATTTTATTTCAAATACTAAATTTTGTGTTCATCCAAGTAAAGATTATGTTTGGAAAAACCCTGATTAACCTTTAGACGAAGAACGATAAAAGTAAAAGAAAAATGGTTCACTATTATTATATAATATTCAATCTCGTCTGGTGTTGGCAACGTCATAAAAGACAAAACAAGATTCTGAACAATTTCTATACTATGGACTTATTCAAAAGCACCCTAAGAATACTTAAATCTTGAATGGGAATTTTAAACCCTAAAGTTGCATCCTTCATTTGAAAAATACTTTAATCTCTCTCTCTCTCTCTCTCTCTCTCTCTCTCTCTCTCTCTCTCTCTCTCTCTCTCTCTCTCTCTCTCTCTCTCTCAAAAGTGAAAATATGAGTTAAGAGAGGGTGAGAGAATGCAGCGATATAATAAATTTCTATGAGACCAAGAGAGAAAAGGGTTGAAATCCTCCATTACTGAGAGAGACCTTCCTAATGTCATCAACTGTCGTTTCCTGCAATTTCTTCCAACGCTAAATCTGTCCCCTTCTTCCTCGCTAACTCAATGACATTTCTAAAACTGGCGACAATGGGAGAATTCTGTTTGGGGTTAATGCAGTCACATTCATTTGAGCTTTTGTTCGGGCTGGAGTTGAGAAAAAAAGGAAAAAAAAAATTTTAGGCTGAATTTAAAAAAAGAAATTCGGGGTAGAATTAAGAAAAAAAAAGGTTTCTTGTTGAAATAAGAAAAAAGAAAGTTTTTCGGGGTGGAATTCAAAGAAAAAGTTTTCGGGGTGGAATTAGAAAAAAATTTCTAGGGTAGAATTAAAAAAAAAAAAGTTCTTTTTGGTGAAATAAAAAAAAAGTTTTTCGGGTTGGAATTGAAAGAAAAAGTTTTCGGGTTAGGATTAAAAAAAGATTCGTTGTGAAATTAAAAAAAAAAAAAAACCGTTTTTCGGGGTGGAATTAAAATAAAACAAACATCAAGTTATGATAAGGAGATACAGTCATAAGCTTTTTTGTGTCTTTTATCGTTAGAAATAGACATTTGTTAATCTTAAGATAAACTTCAGCTCTTTCCATTTGGAAAAAGATTAATATATAAAGATTGTTTAAGGTTACTTTGAGATATATAGGTATTC
Source organism: Palaemon carinicauda (assembly GCF_036898095.1). Taxonomy (NCBI): domain Eukaryota; kingdom Metazoa; phylum Arthropoda; class Malacostraca; order Decapoda; family Palaemonidae; genus Palaemon; species Palaemon carinicauda. The sequence goes on along the minus strand of NC_090736.1, from coordinate 2,005,591 downwards.
AAATCCCCGATTTTGAGAACTACTTTAATGTCTTCTTAACAAGATTAAAGTGAAGGTAATTTGCATGAACAAAAACCCTCTCCTCCCATCTACTTCATATTGCAGGCTACTCTTCTGTCCATTAAATGAAGAGACCCCTCGTATCTTCATGTACCAATTATATCACTTTAGTATCTTTTATCCTTTGAAGTTATACTAAGGTCGGACAGAGCTAGATCCATTCATTATTATATCTTGCCTTATTCGCTTTTTCTCATTCTAAATCGAAACTGGACTATAAATATGAAAATCTGCAATAATGAATATATGTAATAAAAATTTGTATATTGAATCATGTGTAGGATATCTTCTTTGAAAAAAATAGATAGATGATCATATGGAAGAATATTTCAACTTCAATATGAGTTGCTTTCTGATACAAGGTGCAAGCAATTGATTGAGAAGATGTTAGCAGGTTTAAAGGTCGCTCATGAATGGCAGAGGCAAGGGATAGTGACAATGCCCTCGCCAGCAGGACAATGCCCTAGAGACTGACTATATAGACTCAATCAAACTCCTCGCAAATTCTTAGCTCACAAAGAAACTATCGAGCTTTAGCAAGACTCGAACCCTAGTCCGGCAATCGCAAGGCAGGAACGTTTCCAATAGGCCTTCCTTGAATTTCTTTACGGTCTTTTGCTGTCCCAATGGAATTTTTAATTTGCATTTCACTGACGATTTTACAATGTTTTTTTATGCAATAATGAAAAATAATCAGTGAAACAGCACAACATACACACATACACACACACACACACACACACACACACATATATATATATATATATATATTTATATATATATATATATATATATATATATATATATATATATATATATATATATATATGTATGTGTGTTTGTGTGCGTGAGTGTGTTTGTATAAAAAATAATCCTAAATTTCTTGACTCATTCACGCCCGAATAAATGTCTCAACGTCAATATTATTGTTAAAAATATCTGGTTTCAAGATTAATTTGTTCTTTGAGTCAGTGAATCCAGTAATGACCGACACTTTACGCTCGAAGAGATTTAATTCAACTTCATATCGTTATGTTCCAAAGGGTCGTTATTTTATTAAGTAAGTTATTAAATCGGATTTTTCAACGTCAAACAGATTTCTTGACTTTGATAAGAATATCTCCCTGTTTCCTATCTAATTTCCCTATGTAATTAATATATTTCTTGATTAATTATCATACTCCTCTTATTCTGATTTAATTTTGTTACTCTGCATATCTTTGAGAATTAAAAATTATTCATCACGAATAAATCTATTACTATTTTTTATAATATTTCCTGCCTTGGATAGTGGTATAGCCTCTGTATCATGATCTTTCACTGTCTTGGGGTAGATTTCTCTTGCTTGAGAGTACACTCGGGCACACTATTCTATCTTATTCCTATCCTTCTTGCTTTTTGTTTTTTTTTTAAGTTTTTATATGGAATTTTTATTTGAATGTTGTTACTGTTCTTACAATATTTTAATTGTTAATTAATTTTCTTATTTTCTTATTTCCTTTCTCCACTGGGCTATTTACCGTGTTGGAGCCGTCGGAGTTATAGCATTCTGCTTTTCCAACTAGGGTTTTAGTTTAGCAAATAATAATAATAAGAAGAAGAAGAAGAAGAAGAAGAAGAAGAAGAAGAAGAAGAAGAAGAAGAAGAAGAAGAATTTGATCTTCATTTAAAGACTCTATATAATTTTCACATCCTTCACTTCAGTCTAAGTAACACATCAGCAATTTAGAATCTGAGATTTTGGGAGTATGTGGATTAAACGTGTTGTATAAGCCTTTTTGTATCTCTATAGAATATTTTATGCTAAAGTTTTTTATGAATCAAAATACGTATTTGTAACTTTTTTCTTCTATTATTATTTCTAAGTTTTCGGGTATACATGGCATGAAATTTTCTTCCACTTTCATTAATTATCTATTTTCTTATTTCACCAGAATAAATAAAAAAAATAGATTATAGTAATACTAAAAAGACAATAAACTATAAATTAAACATAATAACCCTAAACAGTTTCTCTGTTTAATTTGAAATGTTCCCCCCCCCTCTCTCTCTCTCTCTCTCTCTCTCTCTCTCTCTCTCTCTCTCTCTCTCTCTCTCTCTCTCTCTCTCTCTACAGTTTCCTTCCACCCTTTGCCCAAATTCCAGCTTGATCCGTTACCGTCCTATTCACCCTCGGGAGACCTTGTCTCTTGCACCCATCAGCTTCAAGAGAAAAAAGAAGAAATAAACCCATTTTATTTCCCTAATCTTATATTTGCACGTCCAAAGACTTACAAACACATGAACACACAGACGCACGCACACACACAGTGAGTGAGAGCGAGCGAAATAAGTCTCATGGAAAATCTTTGGATATGGAGGTAAACATTGAAATCTTTCTTCTGAAGTAATTTGTCTCCAAATATTTACAGCCAATTTTTTTCATCATTTCTGTGAGTATTTGCTTTCCAGTCTCGTGATCGCGAGGCGTTGCGATTGCAAACAGATGGCTCTAGATGGCGTAACTGTGCGCACGCACAAACGCGCATGGAACGAATACATACGCACATACACAGGCAATCATGCACACGCAAAAATAAATAGTTAAAATGAACTAAAATGTTTAACAACATCTGTAGGGTATTATTATTATTATTATTACTATCCAAGCTACAACCCTAATTGGAAAAGCAAGATGCTATAAGCCCAGGGGCTCCAATAGGGAAAAATAGCCCAGTGAGGAAAGGAAATAAGGAAATAAATAATTGACGAGAACAAATTAACAATGAATCATTCTAAAAAAAGTAATGTCAAAAGAGATATGTCATATGAACTAATAACAACGTCAAAAACAAATATGTCATATATAAACTATAAAAAGAATCATATCCGCCTGGTCAACAAAAAAGCATTTGCTCCAACTTTGAAATTTTGAAGTTCTACTGATTCAACAACCCGATTAGGAAGATCATTCCACAACTTGGTTACAGCTGGAATAAAACTTCTAGAGTACTGCGTAGTATTGAGTCTTATGATGGAGAAGGCCTGGCTATTAGAATTAACTGCCTGCCTAGTATTACGAACAGGATAGAATTGTCCAGGGAGATCTGAATGTAAAGGATGGTCAGAGTTATGAAAAATCCTATGCAACATGCATAATGATCTAATTGAACGACGGTGCCAGAGATTAATATCTAGATCAGGAATAAGAAATTTAATAGACCGTAAGTTTCTGTCCAACAAATTAAGATGAGAATCAGCAGCTGAAGACCAGACAGGAGAACAATACTCAAAACAAGGTAGAATAAAAGAATTAAAACACTTCTTCAGAATAGATTGATCACCGAATATCTTAAAAGACTTTCTCAATAAGCCAATTTTTTGTGCAATTGAAGAAGACAGACCTTATATGTTTCTCAAAAGTAAATTTGCTGTCGAGAATCACACCTAAAATTTTGTAAGAGTCATACAAATTTAAAGAAAAATTATCAATACTGAGATCCGGATGTTGAGGAGCCGCCATCCTTGACCTACTTACAATCATACTTTGAGTTTTGTTAGGATTCAACTTCATACCCCATAATTTGCACCATGCACTAATTTTAGCTAAATCTCTATTAAGGGATTCACCCACCCCAGATCTACATTCAGGGGATGGAATTGATGCAAAGAGAGTAGCATCATCTGCATATGCAACAAGCTTGTTTTCTAGGCCAAACCACATGTCATGTGTATGTACTATGAAAAGTAATGGGCCAAGAACACTACCCTGTGGAACACCGGATATCACATTCCTATACTCACTATGGTGCCCATCAACAACAACTCTTTGAGATCTATTACTTAAAAAAATCAATAATAATGCTAAGAAACGACCCACCCACTCCCAACTGTTTCAGTTGAAAACAAGGGCCTCATGATTAACACGGTCAAAGGCAGCACTAAAATCAAGGCCAATCATACGAGCTTCCCGACCACAATCAAGGGATTTCTGTACTGCATTGGAGATTGCTCCAAGGCCTTTACGAAAACCAAATTGCAAACTAGGAAATAGATGATTACCTTCAGCAAACCTATTAAGACGTTTTGCCAGAAGACGTTCAAAAACTTTAGATAATATGGGAGTTATGGAAATTGGGCGGTAATCAGTGGGACTTGAGCTACCACAAACACATTTACATATAGGAGTAACATTACCAATTCTCCAACAAGTGCTAAAAGCTCCTCTTCTTGCTAACGTGCGTAAAATAACAGATAACTTTGGAGCTAAGAAATCTGCTGTCTTTATAAAAAACAAAGGAAAAATACCATTTGGGTCTACACCTCCATAAGCATCAAGATCCATCAACAGAGCTTTAATCTCACGAGATCGAAAAGCTAAACTAGTTAGTTTAGCCTCAGGAAAACAGGAATGAGGAAGTTCAAGTTTTTCATTACTCTGTTTACTGTCAAAAACATCTGCCAAAAGGGTTGCCTTTTCCTTTGGACAGTGAGTGACTGGGCCATCTGGTTTAAGTAAAGGAGGAACTGTTGCATCTACACCAAAGAGTGCAGATTTAAGGGTAGACCACCATTTATGTTCCTGAGTTGTACCAGAGAGGGTTTCTTTTATGATTAAATTGTACTCCTTTTCAGTTGAGGCATAAACTCTCTGAGCAAAAGCTCGAAGCTGAGTATAGCTGTTCCAGGTCAAATCTGATCTGTTACCCTTCCAAAGGTGATAGGCCTCCTGCTTCTCCAAATAAGCACGTCTACAATCATCATTGAACCACGGTTTGTCCTTCATTCGGTACCTTAGCACATGAGAAGGGATACGCCTATCAATTATGTTGACTAGATTCTCATTCAAAGGGACAACACGATCTACACTCTTATATAATTGTGACCAATTCAAGCACAAAAGATCATACATAATCCCATTCCAGTCTGCTTGGGATTTCATATAAATTTTACAGGAATATGATATATCAGGGACAGGCTGCTCAGTCTTCACTAATAATGAAATCAAGGCATGATCAGAAGTCCCAACTGGAGAACCAACCTTACTAGTTATAACGCCAGGGTAGTCAGTGTATACGAGGTCCAAGCAATTACCAGACCTGTGAGTAGCTTCATTTATGATTTGCTCACAGCCAGATTCAGAGGCAAAGTCTAAAGCTCTTAATTAAGCCATGGCGATTGGTAGGAGAGATAGAACTTAACCACCCCTTATGGTGAGAATTAAAATCACCAACAAAGACAAAAGAAGCCTTTCTATCATCTTCTTGTATCTTAGCCATAATGGTAAGAAGACAATCGAAGATAGAATCATCCATGTCTGGATTCCGGTAGATCGAACACAAATAAAAGTTGTTATGCCTGCCACAAACTTTTATTACCTGAATCTCACGACATCCACATTGATAGCAGGACTTATGAGAAGCAGGGTACTCGGTCCTAATATACACCGCCATTCCCCTGGCCCTAGGAATGGCATCACGTTAAAGCATTATTGGCTTCTTAAAACCAGTTATAAGGAGCTCAGATGAGTGCCTCATATTAGAAACAAAAGTTTCTGAGCACAAAAGAATATCATACTGTCTGGACGCAACTGTAAGGTCTTGGATATTTGCATGAAGACCACGAATATTGCAATACAGAAGACGACATTGACGAAATCTAGGACGTACTGGTCCCGGATTTCGCTCAATGTCTCCAGACAGCATAAGAATTAATAGAAATAAAAAAGAAACATCATACTTAAAAACTAGATTAACAAGAATTATAACAAAAACAATATGTACAGAATAATAAAAAAAGTGATTGATGATACCCATAGACTATAGTAAAAAGTCGGAAAAACTGGTCAACATGGAGGATCCGATACACCATGCAAGGCTAAATACCCTCCAGGATAGCCACTTCAACTGAAGGGAGGACAGTATGGATGGTTTTGAGAAGAAAAAATCAGAAAAAGGAAAAGACAACCTCTTGATAAACCACCAGGCATCCATGGCCCTTCTATTAAGCCTGGCCAACACACCATTTCAAAAAAAACAAGAGGAAGAAGAAAAAAAATAAGATAGAATAGTGTGCCCGAGTGTACCGTCAAGCAAGAGAACTCTAACCCAAAACAGTGGAAGACCATGGTACAGAGGCTATGGCACTACCCAAGACTAGAGAACAATGGTTTAATTTTGGAGTGTCCTCCTAGAAGAGCTGCTTACCATAGCTAAAGAGTCTTTTCTACCCTTACCAAGAGGAAAGTACACTGAACAAATTGCAGTACAGTAATTAACCCCTTGGGTGAAGAAGTGTTAAGTATCTCATTGTTGTCAGATGTATGAGGAAAGACGAGAATATGTAAAGAATAGGCCAGACTATTCTGTGTAAGTGTAAGCAAAGAAAAAATAAGCCGTGACTAGAGGGAGGGATCCAATGCATTACTGTCTGGCCTGTCAAAGGATCCAATACCTCTCTAGTGGTAGTATCTCAAAGGGTGGCTGGTGCCCTGGCCAACCTACTACCATGAAATATTCAACCATTGTCTACATTTGACGTGTGAGTGTGTAGGTGTGTGTATATATATATATATATATATATGTATATATATATATATATATATATACATATATATATATATATATATATATACAGTAAATAGATTTCAATTTGTATATATGTAAATATTTAAATATACTTATATATATATGACCATGAATAGGAGGTAAATCAGTAGTTGTTTGCGGATGATACTGTACTGGTAGCAGACACAGAAGAGAAGCTTGACCGACTAGTGACAGAATTTGGAAGGGTGTGTGAGAGAAGGAAGTTGAGAGTTGATGTGGGTAAGAGTAAGGTTATGAGATGTACGAAAAGGGAAGGTGGTGCAAGGTTGAATGTCATGTTGAATGGAGAGTTACTTGAGGAGGTGGATCAGTTTAAGTACTTGGGGTGTGTTGTTGCAGCAAATGGTGGAGTGGAAGCAGATGTACGTCAGAGAGTGAATGAAGGTTGCAAAGTGTTGGGGGCAGTTAAGGGAGTAGTAAAAAATAGAGGGTTGGGCATGAATGTAAAGAGAGTTCTATATGAGAAAGTGATTGTACCAACTGTGATGTATGGATCGGAGTTGTGGGGAATGAAAGTGATGGAGAGACAGAAATTGAATGTGTTTGAGATGAACTGTCTAAGGAGTATGGCTGGTGTATCTCGAGTAGATAGGGTTAGGAACGAAGTGGTGAGGGAGAGAACGGGTGTAAGAAATGAGTTAGCGGCTAGAGTGGATATGAATGTGTTGAGGTGGTTTGGCCATGTTGAGAGAATGGAAAATGGCTGTGTGCTAAAGAAGGTGATGAATGCAAGAGTTGATGGGAGAAGTACAAGAGGAAGGCCAAGGTTTGGGTGGATGGATGGTGTGAAGAAAGCTCTGGGTGATAGGAGGATAGATGGGAGAGAGGCAAGAGAGCGTGCTAGAAATAGAAATGAATGGCGAGCGATTGTGACGCAGTTCCGATAGGCCCTGCTGCTTCCTCCGGTGCCTTAGATGACCAGGGAGGTAGCAGCAGTAGGGGATTCAGCATTATGAAGCTTCAACTGTGGTGGATAATGTGGGAGGTTGGGCTGTGGCACCCTAGCAGTACCAGCTGAACTCGGTTGAGTCCCTGGTTAGGCTGGAGGAACGTAGAGTAGAGGTCCCTTTTTTTTTTTTTTTTTTTTTGTTTCATTTGTTGATGTCGGCTATCCCCCAAAATTGGGGAAAGTGCCTTTGGTATATATATATATATATATATATATATACATATATATATATATTTATATATTTATTTGTGTATAAATCTGTTTACACACACACACACACACACACACACACACACATATATATATATATATATATATATGAATCAACTATTATCCATAATTTTAATAAAAGTGAGAGAAAGTAATAGCAGTGCATAACACACGTAAGTAATTTGGCGGCCAGAAATATCTCTCCTGTCGCCTGCCTTCTGACCAGCGTATTTAAGAATGAAATTCTCTACAGCTGTCGTTTGTTGATGTTTGTTTCCTTCCGGGCAAAAACCCAATCTTCTTCCTCTTCCTAATTTTGTTAAGAATTCCCACAGTGAAGAAGATTCATCTACACAGAAGGTTTTGTTTTCATTTGGAGAGAGTTGCTTGTGCTTAGCAAGCTCATTTACTAAGGAGTGAATTTGAAACCTTATGTAAAGGTTTAAAGTCCGCTCATGAATGGCAAAGGAAAGGGACAGTGACACTGCCTTATCAAGCAGGACAATGCCCTAACGACTGATCATATAAATGTACACATGATCAGTGCTCAAGTTCTCTCTCCACCCAAGCTAGGACCAAGTCGGGCCAGGCAATAGCTATTGATGACTCAGCAGATAGACCTATTGGCTCCCCCAAACCCCTCATCCTTAGCTCATAAGTATGGTAAGGTTGCTGCGACCAAATAAACTAACGAGTTCGAGTGGGACTCAATCCCCAGTCTGGAGTTCTCCAGTCAGGGACGTTACCACATGTGTGTGTATATATATTTATATATATGTATATATATATATATGTATATATATATATATATATATATATATATATATATATATATATATATATATATATATTCCTATTTTGTTCGTGTAATATTAATTATAGAGTTGTTCAACCACTCTAAAAGATCATCGTACTACAGTATTATAAGAATAGCAAGTCTTAGGTTAGAGATACTCAATGTAAACCTATTGCATTGTTTGATCCCAGTTTATAGTTTTATACCTTTGGATTAGTTATTAATCCTTTTGTTGTTGCCCTAAATCCATGGAGTGGTCGAGAGGATTAAGCTGCGCAGACAACAGTCAATTTGTAGCTCACCAGATCTAATAGAATATATTGTAATTTAATGTCTGCTCATTATTATTAATTTTGGATAATAGTTTGTATCTTAAATGGATCTATCCTTAATAGTTTGTATCTTAAAAAGGATTTATCCCTAATTATTTGTATCTTAAATGTTTTTTCCCTTAATAATTTGTATCTTAAATGGATTAATCGTTAATAATTTGTATTTTAAAAGGATTTTTCCTTAATCATTTTTATCTTGAAAAGATTTATCCCTAATAATTTGGATCTTAAATAGATTTATCCTTTATAATTTGTATCTTAAAAGGATTTGTCCTTAATAATTTGTATCTTAAAGGAATTTTTCCTTCATTATTTGTATCTTAAATGAAATTTTCCTTAATAATTTTTATCTTAAATGAATTTTTCCTTAATAATTTGTACCTTAAATGATTTTTTCCTTAATAATTTGTATCTGAAATGAAATCTTCCTTAATAATTTATATCCTAAATGGATTTTTTCTTAATAATTTGTATCTTAAATGAATTTTTCCTTAATAATTTGTATCTTAAATGAATTTTTCCTTAATTATTTGTATCCTAAATGGAGTTTTTCTTAATAACATATATCGTAAATGGATATTTCCTTCATAATTTTATCTTAAAGGGATTTCTCCTTAATAATTTGTATCTTAAATGAATTGTTCCTTAATAATTTGTACCTTAAAAAGAATTTTTCCTTAATAATTTGTACCTTAAATGAATTTATCCTGAATAATTTGTATCTTGAATGAATTTTTCCTTAATAATTTGTACCTTAAATCAATTTTTCCTTAATAATTTGTACCTTAAAAGAATTTTTCCTTAATAATTTGTACCTTAGATGAATTTTTCCTTAATAATTTGTACCTAAATGAATTTTTCATTAATAATTTGTATCTTAATAGGGTTTAAACTTGATATTTTGGATCTTAAATGGAATTATCCTTAAAAATTTATATCTTAAAAGGATTTATCCTTAATAATTTTATCTTAAATGGATTTATCCCTAATGAAGGAGTGATGATTGATATTGAAAGATTACTTACTTTTCTTGATGATTAATCGATTATGTCTGTTATTTCCAATAATTTTTTTCTAATTCACAATTTTGTTAATTGTCTACTAAAAACTTTAGTGTTCAGAAAATATGCAAAGACTCTGTTTGACAACTTCTCTTATACACCATGCGTGCATATATATATATATATATATATATATATATATATATATATATATATATATATATATATATATATATATATTTACAAAAATACTTGACTTGGTCTTCACTGGAAACAGTATAATAAATAAATCAAATTAAATGGAAAACCTAAAGTATATATCACAAAGCGTAAAAAAAAGAAAATGTATTGTAAAGGCATAATCCCTCCCAGAATAACATAAAAGATATAAAAAGGCAAATTTCACAATAGATCTTGAGATGTTTGTCGAGGCTAAAATGGAGAAATAAAAGGCGAGACTCGGCTCACCTGGTCTACGAGAATCGGACGATGTCTGGTTAATTATTACCGATTTCGGAGGAGTCTTGGAAGTTAGGAAAAGGAAGAGAAATGGTTTCACTAAAACGAAAATCAGAAACCTTGTAGAATAAGGAGAAATGTTTACCTCCAATTTTCTTTTTCTCTCTTTTTTTTTATATCTAACAAAGATATATTTTTGAACTCTGAGCAAGTAGATATCAAAGGTGTATCTCTGCAGACCTGGAGAGTGGTACACTGTTAAAAAAAAACCGTAGTATAAATCAGAAATTCTGCGTAAATATATATTATTCTCAGCCATATTTCAGTAAAATACAGGCGACCGTAATTTTTACCCTACTTTGTTAGTGACCGTAGAATCACTCCTTTTCGTCAATACCTCCGTCCTTAAAACGGTAAAGGCCAGGCAACATTTATTCCAGGATTTATGCCTTTTTTTCGGGAAATTCTAACTGTAGCTCTGGATTAAAACGTTTGGTGTAAACATCCACACATAAAACTATGATATTATTAAAGTTTTATTTTTTATGTAATATGCTATCATACAATTAAAGCATTAACAGACTTCACATTCTATTTCTGTTCAAACTGAGTTTAAGTTTACACTCAACATGAAATTCAGTAGTAGGACGTAATCTAGAATAGTACCACCCCTAGATAGTATGCTGAGGCAACTCCCAAATAACGACAACAACAACAATAACAACAACAACAACAACAACAACAACAACAACAACAACAACAACAACAACAACAACAACAACAATAACAACAACAACAACAAACTGTTTATGCAGTTTCTGAATTCCTATCTAGATGCAGGATAGTCCTCTAGTATTCTTATTTCATTGTTTAGTGCTGTAGGAGAAGGACACTCCAAAATCAAACCATTGTTCTCCAGTCTTGGGTAGTGCCATAGCCTCTGTACCATGGTCTTAGATTGGCTTGGGTTAGAGTTCTCTTGCGTGAGGGTACACTCGGGCACACTATTCTATCTTGTTTCTCTTCCTATTGTTTATTCTATAGTTTATATAGGTTATATTTACTTCAATGCTGTTAATCTTCTTAGAATATTTTATTTTTCCTTGTTTCCTTTCCTCACTGGGCTATTTTCACTGTTGGATCCCCTGGGCTTATAGCATCTTGTTTTCCAACTAGGTTTGTAGCTTAGAAAGTACTAATAATAATAATAATAATAATAATAATAATCCGTAACATTCATATTGCATCTATTAACCGGGATTCTTTATCTAAATCAAATACTTTCATATACTTTTATCATAACTGATAAAACAAAACAGATAAATCATTAGTGATTAATCATAACTGATAAAACAAAACAGATAAATCATAACTGATAAATTGATGCTAATTTCTCATCTGCTCACTGCTCCTGGCAATTCTGGAATTAAATAGAATTGTAGGATATTTGAAATTTAGGATTTGAAATTTGAAATTTAGAATTTGAAATTTGAAATTTAAAATGTGTTCGCATGCTGGCTTTTCAGGTTCAAAACACCATAGTATATTATGTGATTTAGATAATTTGGTATAGTTTCTAATGTGGTTTATCTAAACCAATTTCTATTAAATTTATATCAATAGACAAAAATAATCTACCTTCATTTCTGCAATTTCTATTTAAAGATCATATCAATTTATGTTAATATATATATATATAAATATATATATATATATGTATGTATGTACTGTATATATATATATATATATATATATATATATATATATATATATATATATATGTATGTATATATATATAGATAGATAGGTAGGTAGATAGGTAGGTAGATAGGTAGATAGATATACATATATATACGTATATATATATATATATATATATATATATATATATATATATATATATATATATACTGATTTATGATATTACTATATGAATTCATATTATATTATATCAACTATAGTAATTTATATGAAAAAAAAATTAAACCTTAAAAATCAAAGTGCAACTAAATCTAATTTTTCTGACATGTGTGTGAATTTGTTTATTCAAATTATATAACCGGAAGTTTTCAACAATTTCTAGTCATTTATCTCTAGCAAAAAATTTCGGTATGATGAAAAAGTAATAATTATAATTCTTTGAAAAAGTATTAATGATAATTCTTTGAAAATTTAATAATTATAATTCTTTGAAAAAATAGTAATTGTAATTCTTTGAAAAAGTAATAATCGTAATTTTTTGTACTCGGATAAAATAAATTTTTCAGTATCTAAAATGTTCTTGGTCCCTCAGAGTACATATTGATACAATCATTTTCTATTGTAAATTTATTATCACATTCATCTTGATCTTATTACAGAGAGACATTGCTCTCCAAAAACCATATTATTATCTATGGACAAACCTTCGTTTATTATGAGTTCAACATATAATAATATTCATAGATAGGACGTTTCAGATACATAGTCAGGAATGCCCATCAGTGTGATGTCAGTGTAGATAATTCCAGAGGTAATGTGCGTTCGAGTATACCGTCCTGCGTTCGAGCCATCGATTGAAAAACAATTTATTTTCGACCGAGATAAAGTCTAACCGAGAAGTAAAAGAAAAGACCTTTACCGAAACAGAATATTTCTCAAGATTTTCATCATTCTAATCAAGTATTCCGTCTGTAACCGGAAAAAGAAATGATTTATGAAATGCAAGAAATGATTTGATACATATGCGCTCCAGAAACTCTTTGACATTTCCAACCTTCTCCTGGAAGAGAAGATAATCAGCTTCCTTGACATTTTCTTCCAAGATACTCCCCTGGTGTTCCCTCGATGCATTTACAAGAAAGAGCCAAAGATATCTTGAGCGTGGCTCCACGAGGTCGCCGAGGGAGATGAATCAGTAATGAAAACAGAGTATTTGGAAAGGAGAAAATGTATGACGTGTCTCCTCTCTTATATTTTTTTCTTTCGTCGAGATGTTGAAGAATGTTTTATTATTTTCGTCCATCTATAGCAAGAGTAAGAGTTTCATGAAATGGAAAAGCTCGACATTTCAGAAATCTTCATTAAAATGGTATGGCGACTGATAGACAAAGCAGTGCACATTTCGTGTAGTTGAATTTTTACAACTTCAGAAGTTCAAACATGCAGCAAATGTTTTTATGTTGAAGAGGCTGACATAAGTCTTCTTTAGAGTTTATATATAAAAGATCTGTTTTAAATGTTGTTGTTATTATTATTATCATTATTATTACTATTATTATTATTACTATTATTGTTATTATCATTATCATTATTGTTATTACTATTATTATTATTATTATTATTATTATTATTATTACTATTATTATTATTATTGTTATTATCATTATCATTATTATTATTACTATTATTATTATTATCATTATCATTATTATTATTATTATTATTATTATTATTATTATTATTATTATTATCAAATGCTAAGCTACAACCCTAGTTGGAAAAGCAGGATGCTATAAGCCCAGGGGCTTCAACAGGGAAAATAGCCCAGTGAGGAAAGGAAAAAACGAAAAATAAAATATTTCAAGAATAGTAACAACATTAAAATGAATAATTCCTATATAAACTTTAAAAACTATAACAAAACAAGAGGAAGAGAAACTAGATACAATCGTGTGCCTGAGTGTACCCTCAAGCAAGAGAACTCTGACCAAAGACAGTGGAATACCATGATACAGAGGCTATGGCACTACCCAAGACTAAAGAACAATGGTTTGATTTTGGAGTGTCCATCTCCTAGAAGAGCTGCTTACCATAGCTGAGGAGTCTCTTCTACCCTTACCAAGAGGAAAGTAGCTACTGAAATTAGAGTGCAGTAGTTAACCCTTTGAGAGAAGAATAATAGTTTGGTAATCTCAGTGTTGTCAGGTGTATGAGGACAGAGGAGAATCTGTAAAGAATAGGCGAGACTATTCGGTGTCTGTGTAGGAAAAAAGAAAAAAATCGTAACCAGAGAGAAGGGTCCTATGTAGTACTGTCTGGCCAGTCAAAGGACCCCATAACTCTCTAGCGGTAGTATCTCCAACGGGTGGTTGGTCCCCTGGCCAACCTGCTACCTTACTGTTCTTAAATCAATCAATCTCTCTCTCTCACTCTCTCTCTCTCTCTCTCTCCCGGCGTCAATGACCTCAGATGTCAGGATGCCTGAAACTTTAAATCAATCTCTCTCTCTCTCTCTCTCTCTCTCTCTCTCTCTCTCCCGGCGTCAATGACCTCAGATGTCAGGATGCCTGAAAACTTTAAATCAATCAATCTCTCTCTCTCTCTCTCTCTCTCTCTCTCTCCGGCGTCAATGACCTCAGATGTCAGGATGCCTGAAAACTTTAAATCAATCAATCTCTCTCTCTCTCTCTCTCTCTCTCCTCTCTCTCCCGGCGTCAATGACCTCAGATGTCAGGATGCCTGAAAACTTTAAATCAATCAATCTCTCTCTCTCTCTCTCTCTCTCTCTCTCTCTCTCTCCCGGCGTCAATGACCTCAGATGTCAGGATGCCTGAAAACTTTAAATCAATCAATCTCTCTCTCTCTCTCTCTCTCTCTCTCTCCCGGCGTCAATGACCTCAGATGTCAGGATGCCTGAAAACTTTAAATCAATCAATCTCTCTCTCTCTCTCTCTCTCTCTCTCTCTCTCCCAGGCGTCAATGACCTCAGATGTCAGGATGCCTGAAAACTTTAAATCAATCAATCTCTCTCTCTCTCTCTCTCTCTCTCTCTCTCGGCGTCAATGACCTCAGATGTCAGGATGCCTGAAAACTTTAAATCAATCAATCTCTCTCTCTCTCTCTCTCTCCTCTCTCTCTCTCACTCTCCCGGCGTCAATGACCTCAGATGTCAGGATGCCTGAAAACTTTAAATCAATCAATCTCTCTCTCTCTCTCTCTCTCTCTCTCTCCCGGCGTCAATGACCTCAGATGTCAGGATGCCTGAAAACTTTAATTAATCAATCTCTCTCTCCTCTCTCTCTCTCTCTCTCTCTCTCTCCCGGCGTCAATGACACTCAGATGTCAGGATGCCTGAAAACTTTAAATCAATCAATCTCTCTCTCTCTCTCTCTCTCTCTCTCTCTCCCGGCGTCAATGACCTCAGATGTCAGGATGCCTGAAAACTTTAAATCAATCAATCTCTCTCTCTCTCTCTCTCTCTCTCTCTCTCTCTCTCCCGGCGTCAATGACCTCAGATGTCAGGATGCCTGAAAACTTTAAATCAATCAATCTCTCTCCTCTCTCTCTCTCTCTCTCTCTCTCTCTCCTCCCGGCGTCAATGACCTCAGATGTCAGGATGCCTGAAAACTTTAAATCAATCAATCTCTCTCTCTCTCCCTCTCTCTCTCTCTCTCTCTCGGCGTCAATGACCTCAGATGTCAGGATGCCTGAAAACTTTAAATCAATCAATCTCTCTCTCTCTCCTCTCTCTCTCTCTCTCTCTCTCCCGGCGTCTATGACCTCAGATGTCAGGATGCCTGAAAACTTTAAATCAATCTCTCTCTCTCTCTCTCTCTCTCTCTCTCGGCGTCAATGACCTCAGATGTCAGGATGCCTGAAAACTTTAAATCAATCAATCTCTCTCTCTCTCTCTCTCTCTCTCTCTCTCTCTCTCGGCGTCAATGACCTCAGATGATCAGGATGCCTGAAAACTTTAAATCAATCATCTCTCTCTCTCTCTCTCTCTCTCTCTCTCTCTCTCCCCGGCGTCAATGACCTCAGATGTCAGGATGCCTGAAAACTTTAAATCAATCAATCTCTCTCTCTCTCTCTCTCTCTCTCTCTCTCTCTCCCCGGCGTCAATGACCTCAGATGTCAGGATGCCTGAAAACTTTAAATCAATCAAACTCTCTCTCTCTCTCTCTCCTCTCCTCTCTCTCTCTCCCCCGGCGTCAATGACTCTCAGGATGTCAGGAATGCCTGAAAACTTTAAATCAATCAATCTCTCTCTCTCTCTCTCTCTCTCTCTCTCTCTCTCCCGGCGTCAATGACCTCAGATGTCAGGATGCCTGAAAAACTTTAAATCAATCAATCTCTCTCTCTCTCTCTCTCTCTCTCTCTCTCTCTCCCGGCGTCAATGACCTCAGATGTCAGGATGCCTGAAAACTTTAAATCAAATCAATCTCTCTCTCTCTCTCTCTCTCTCTCTCTCTCTCCCGGCGTCAATGACCTCAGATGTCAGGATGCCTGAAAACTTTAAATCAATCAATCTCTCTCTCTCTCTCTCTCTCTCTCTCTCTCTCCCGGCGTCAATGACCCTCAGATGTCAGGATGCCTGAAAACTTTAAATCAATCAATCTCTCTCTCTCTC